>NC_087376.1:11684360-11896860 GCF_031761385.1 Necator americanus
CGAACCTCCGCTGTGCATCGCACTTCGACGCCACCTCCACGCCACTATGAGGCGGTAAACCGTTGTGAAAGTTCCTTCTTTTTTTCTTTTACTAAACTACAAAATAATGCACCACCTTATCAATAAGAGTTCCCCAATTGAAGTACGATGAAGTCCAGACAAAGTGATAGAACACCAAAAAGTCGATGACAAAATAGCGAAGAAAGCAGTGCAAAGAGCGCTTGAGAAGTCACAAAAAGTTGAAAAAGATTGGAAGATACTCGTTGTACAATGACTCAAATGTCAAAGCTTTAGCCATGATTGCTATCCTGTCAGTAGAATTTTGAATACTGGCTGAAAGACTCTCTAAGTTTGCCTGTATAGACGGAAAATCCGAAAATTGGATATCTCATTTCCTAGCGGTCTCTTCCAGTTGTACGTCGATGTTCACTGCAGAACTTTCAATGAAACTGCGCAGGAACGTGACTTTATTGGTTTAACCGGCGACCGTGGCATTGGTTACTCGTATCTTTGCTCAAGTGTCGTCGTTGAACATACCTCTGCCTAATCTTCCTCGACTTTACATCTCGCCTGAAATGCATATCGATGCCGAACTCGATTTACAGTGGTTCAGATTACGAAACAGAGAGTTGTATTCAAGGGTACCATGCTTCCTCTGGGCATTAGGCTTATCAAACAATAAGCTTTGGCGTTGTGCTCAACGACAGCATCTTTTTGCAATCTTTTGATAACTTCTGGCATATAATTGCGCAAAATATGTAGCTGATAGCCACTCAGAGTGCATACTCAAATGTGCTATCACGTCTGGCACATTAGCAATGTCGCCGCGAGCTGATAGCAATAAAATTTGTATACGCAACACTTACAGTGGCGCTCCGGTGCCACGTAACTGCAGTGTTGAGGAACTTGAAGTTGCAATCGACCAAGCTTCTGCGATCATCGTTGTTTTACTTTAAAACACATATTCTGTGCAACCCTCGTTGTCAACTTTCTGTGTAATCACTGTCCTAACACTGGCAATCTATGTTGCAGTGGTGTTCATCCGATTCCGTACAAACTTAAGACTGCATTACACAGTATTTCTAACTTAACTGGCTAACTCTAACTTAGCTAGATAGAGTTATCATTCAGTGAACCTCATCTTTGAGGAGAAGAGGAAATGCTTCTTTCTGTAGAATGAGGAGGTTCTGTTCAATAGGCTTACCTCTTAAATTTGTGTAGAAATCAACAAGACACACAAAACACTAACGTTCAGAAGTGTCGCCAAAAAGCCAAATTAGATGACCTGCTCCAAGCTCCTAAGCTCACGAAACCCAAATTGACCGTGTATTACGTTGGGAAATTGGCGCAAGCAGGATGTTGCATCGACAACATTTGTCACATCATGTCATCCAAAAAAAAGCGGTTAATGAACCAAGAAAGTTCCGGAGTGTTGTGACTGTAAATCGATTTGCGCTGGCATACCTTTAGGTTGATTGTTGCCGCTTACCAAGTCACTTCTACAGAGTCGTAAAGCGACCTACATGTTTGTCAACCTGTGAGGCAACAAAGTGGTCGCCGTTGACCGAGCCCAAGTCTAGAGGCCGAAGGAAACGAAGATGATCTGGCCAGTTAGATAGTGTCTAAGAGAAACTGTCGAACGATTTACTGTCATGCTATAGTTCTCGCAGAACCGACCGACGATAACAACAATCATCATCAACGATATGCTGTCTCAAAAACCCCGACTTTACATTCGCAGAGGTTTTCACCCTCGAAGAATGTGACAACGAGACACACAAGCATAGGTTCTCTTCTCCAAACCCGTAGAACGCAAAAGATGCGCTATGAGAACGCCCATCGATCTCTATGTCCAGAAGAATCGCCGAGTCAACTGCGGAACTCCTTAGCTACATCAATCGAAATAACCTTCTATAACTACCATAAAAAGATAACAGCGAGGTAGGTTGTACTCAAACTTTCACTACATTTTACAAGCCAGTGTCAGATTTACTAACTAATAAAAAGTGCGAGATAAGACGACTACAGACAACACGACATGACTGTGAACACAATGCCAAATTCGTTGCAAAATGTGCTTTGTGAGTTGATAATAAGATGATAATCGCTTGCAAACTTTCGAATCTATCATGATGTCAACAACTGACATCGCAATCGATAAGAGTCGAATACAAGCACTGTTCTGGATCAGGTTGAGTGGAGAATTCGTCTGAGAGCATCTTTGCTTTATACGCGTTCCATAGCTCCGATTGTTTTTCAGCATGCAGTCTTCATGGTGGAAGCGTAGTCTACAGGGCGCAGTTACTTTCTATATAAGGCTAACAACATATTGCAGCCTCGTGAGACAAAGGTTACGACATCGTCAATCTACTCTACTCAACCAGTGAACATCCTAATGGTGCTATAACGGGTTCAGTGGGGTACTTCTCGATTCTTTTTGTCATGACGTCATCGATTGCGAAATTGAACAAGGATTCCGCCCGTTCTCATGCTGTTACTTTCAGTTCGGATGTTGAGGTACATATGACAGATGTTCGAACAGCAGCAAATCGTCTACTAATGCCGTCAATGAACTATACCCACAATTTTGATATTCATAATATCCATCGAAACTGATAAGAGTCTAAGTAACATGAGGTTTAACATGAGGTTTATTTTCTGCACTTCTATGAATAAGATACATAAGGTTCGGATTCCACCAGAGCAGTATGTCGAGCACAATTTCTGTAGTTTGGAATACTGTCTCTTTTTTCTATATGGATTAGATAAAAATCATAGACAGGGTTCTCAAAGATGTCTGTGGCGCAGTCGCTTGAAAACCGAACTGAGGTTTGCTCCCACAAATCGGCGTGTCTCAATGGTCGCTCTACCACATCACTCTTGATCAATCCCACTAGAAGTGTCATATTGGGGATCGCCTCAGCTATAGCAATTGCGATGCACATATCAACGAAACTGAAGTTCTTCCGCATTAGTGATTTATTAAACCCTTTCTTTGCTAGAAATGTCTAACGCACAGTATGACATAAGAGACTGACAGCTCATTGGCGTCAGAAAACATCTTTTGGTATAATGGGTTTGAGGCTGGTTCCGCAGTTGAAACCAACTCTCACTGGAATTTATTTACCAATCTAATGAAAAAAATTGAGAAATGTTCCAGCTGATAGGTTCGAACGTACATATTAGATTGGTGCAAAAATAATGCGCGTTTTCAAACATTTCGAAGTGCTATAACTCGCTTCAAAACTTTATCAATCGAAATCAGAGCCATTACAGTCCAAGTATCTTTGCTAACGAAATGCAATTTTGCTTATTGCCACTTCACAAAAGTCCGAGCTTTTGGAGTCCACGAACCGGAATCCGAAAGTCATTTTCGGCACCATCTTGGTTTTGGAAGATCTTACCTCTTAGGCAGCTCTTCAGATATGAAAAACTGAAAGTCGGTTGGCGAAAGGTCTGGCGAATATGGTGGCTGAAGCAGCCTTGTAGCCCAACTCAATCAGCTTCGGTAATGTCACCTTTGAAATGTGTGGCCGGGCATTGTCATATAGGATAATCAGGACTTTACTGTACAGTAACGCCGAAGAAGAACTTGGAGTTTCCAGTGCACTTCGTCCAGCTCTTTGCAGTACTCTGCGGTGGTGGTCTCGCCAGGTTTGATGAAGCTGTGCTGGATTACACCTGTAGCACACCACCACACAACCACCATGGTCTTCTTCAGGTGCGTTCTTCGGGAAATGCTTGGGAGCTCTATCCTTGTCCATCTACTGAGCACGACGCTTCTGTTGTCGTAGAGGATCCATTTCTCGTCACACGTAATCGAACGAGAAATGGATCGTTCTTGTTGCGTTGAAATTTCAAAACGGTGGTTTCTTTGGCACTCGCTCAATTCATGCGGCACCCACTTGTTCAACTTTTTCACCTTTCCAACTTTCTCCAAATGGCGGACGACTGTTGAATGGTCAACGCCTATTTCTTAGTCAACCTCTGCTTTTTTAAGCGGATCATCTTCGACGGTTTTGTGAAAATTTTGCTAGGATATATTATTTTCTAAGTCTCGGTGCTGACCACATACTAATTCTCGTTAAAAATTACTTCAGCACTAAGAACCACAATGAAATTAGCTACAAAACGCTATATTAGAGATCTAGTACTAGAGATGAGCGTGATGGGAAAACTTTGTCGTGAAGACACCGCAACGCATTATTTTTGCAACAACCTAATGCAAATAACACATTCATTTTCCGGATTTTGATTGTGAAGGGTTCCATGAATTCTTGAGGGAAGTCAACATTCTGTAGGTCTTGAAGCAGTGCAGTGAAGCGTAGCGGTTAGGACCGACGAAGGACTCGCATTATTCAGTGTTGCAGTTCGCGATGGTTGCATCTTGATCCTAACCTCTAGCTCCACTGCTACAAGAGAGGCCGGTTACGCAATTGAACCTAGCTTGGTGTCATTTTAACCCGTGTATATCAACTTTTTTTAAAAGCAAAAACACGATTGATGCTACACAAACGTTGACGAACGGAAAAGGTTTGGAACCTCTCCGGAATGATTTCCATCTCACGACGGAAACAGGTGCGAGTCCCGTCCCTCTACGATTCAATACAACAATAACCGATCACGATTCACGATTGATGCTCGGAAAGGAGGGCGTTATTGTCTCATAAAGGCGACACAATCTTTCAGAAATCTTTTGAATTCATTAGACGGACGCATTACCCCAAAACGTTCTCTTGCATTCGTTCTAATACAATCGAGAGATTTGCCGTAGCGCCCATTTTTGATGTGAATGTCTTGTACGATCAGTCTGTACAATTTCAAGTTTTCTGTATGAGATTGTGTATTACGCACTTATCGTAATTAGAAGAAGTGAGTGTTGTTGGCGGCATATAATTATTGAAATTGACTTTGGTAGCGTAGCGGTATTAGTACTTCAGTTCGTAGATAATGAAAAAACGTTCGGTGTGAACCATATCTTAAGCAGTGATTTCAGAAGTAATATTAAATTTGTCGACGTCCGATATCTTTATCTGGAATAGGCAATTTTGACTGGTTTCCGCAACCTAATTCCTGGTTACTTTTGTTACTGCTACTTTTCGCATGTGTAACAAAGTGCCAATCTTTAAAAACATTTAAGATCAATAAGTTGCTTTCGCTGTTTGGTTTCTATGCTGTCTTTGAGTATAGTTGTACCATTCTCATATACGTCAGGTAATGTTTATCGAGTGAACTGCCTACTCACTGTAGTGAATCTTTATCAGTATGATCCTCTGACCCAGTCGAGGTTGACTTTTGTTACGCTGTTGGATACCTGTTTTCTGCGCCAACTGGGTTGTTTACTATGCTAACAGGGGAGGAATTGATCACAGTTTCTCAGTTACCGAGCTGTTGCTTGGTGCTGAGTATTTTTGTTTGCTGGTTTGCGACAAAACTATGGACCCTCACAGATAGATTTGACCCAAGGGAGGACAATCTCACAGTCCGATATAATCCTTATTTCGTTACGAGAGATGCAGTGAGACTTATTGAGTCATAAGTTGGTATTATTTGGCCCACGACGTACCTCCTAGTCAGCTGTACGGTAAGGAAAAATTATTTCCACAGTAAAATTGTCTGATAGAGTACTTTAATCGACTTCTAGTAGGTTATTGGTTCCGATATGAGTTGGTCACTATACGGAATTTTCGGATTCATTGATCCTTAATTTCTTCATTTGTGTGTTGTCCTAGCTTCATGTATAATTTACAGAAGACCTGCTTTGTTTTGTTGTGTTTCCTCGCAGCTGTCTCTGTTGGTTCGCAAAATTATATATATATATATATATATATATATATATATATATATATATATATATATATATATATATATATATAACTGGACATTTCCCTGGGTAATTCTGAGTCCAGGGATACTCTAAGCCTACTTACTCAGCCACTGCCGTAGCGACTACTCACCTTGTATTGGAGACGCCTAACAGGGACCGCTAACTGATCGATCACGGGCAAGATCAAGCGTGCTGATGGGACACGACAACCTCGAAAACGACTTCCCCCCCCCCTCTTCTTCTTCTTCTTCTCCAACGTTCCTGCGGCAGCTGTCGATTGCTGCTAATTCAATATATTGGAAATTTCATGTGTTTCGAAAAGTCGAAAATTAGCCGAGGAACAAATCGCAAATATGAAAATCTGACAGAAAGTATAGCTATACCTTCTGTAGCTGACAGAGCGAAGAAATACCATTTACTAGAAGACGCAAATCTGCTGAAATGCTGTTGAAATACTGGTACTGAAATATTTTCATTTTCATTCTATTAAATTTCTACTCTAAAATATATGAATTATCTCCAAATTTTGATCAAAGCACATAAAGGATAAAAAGGATAAAGTCACTGGCGTATCAATCAACTTGGGATGCGCCAACGCGTTTTATGGAATTCGTAATCGATGAGGTTTTGGAACGCGTGTGGGCCTATACAATGACTTGCGGGGGCCAGCCGATGATCAAGCCAGTGCTTTTATCCTCCCAGACAAGTCTGGTACCAATTTATCGACCCACGAGGGATGAAAAGTTTGGTTTGTACTAGGGCGGCTTCGAACCCTCGACCGTGTGGTTACAACGGACCTTAAACCGACTGCGCCACACCCGCCCCAAAAGCACATAATACGACCAAAAAATAGGATAGTCAGGTGCATAGGTCGAATTACAGAGGGACGAAGGAAAAAAAAAACGAAAAAAATCAACATTTTGTCCCTGCGATATACCAATGTGTCTTCTCAGGTTCGACTTCCCACTGAGGCAAAATTTTGCAAAAGAGATGGAGATTTGGAAGAACTTCTAAAAAATGAAGGATTTAATCTTATGCAGATTACAACAGTTCAAAAGTAAATCTAACAAAATCTATAACCAAAAAAGCTCAGATTCTGTGCACACTGTTAAATCTGTGAGATCGTGAATAACATCGTTATAATTGGACCAAAAGAAAAAGTCAAGATAGTTTTTAAGAGAAGGTTTGCCCTAAAAACTGTCATTTTGCTGTATTTTTCCACCTCCTAGTCTTTTGGATTTTTGCTGGGGTGAAGTTGAAAATTTTCCGACTTTTTCTGGATTTGTCTCATCTAATTCTTGAGAGAGCCAGACGGTCCAAAAAGGAGGAATTTTGCACATAGAAGTTTCCTTAGACTCTTCATCCGAATATACGGGTGATGTTCTAAAACGCCGTCCCATTTTTTTTTTTTTTTAGAATTGAATAAATCGCCAAAATCTCAATTCTCGCTCACGCGCCAAAAAGTTAGTAATTTTGAATAAAATTCGATGACTCGAAATAGATTAGAGCGAAGTAAATCTCCTTCCAGTATGTTGTAGCCGAGGATTTCCTCTATCCGGTTCTGCATCAAACGTCCTCCAGGGCCCCGCCGTTTCTTCGAAATTTCGAAAAAAAAAATGCCATTTTTCCCATCTCTGTCCCTTCAAAATTCCAAAAAGATTGGGAGGTAGGAAAAAAACAGCGATGTGACTGTTTTTTAAGGCAAGCTTTATTCTTCCAAAACTACCTGAACTTTCTCTTCTAGCTTTCTTATGACGAAGTTATTCGTGATCTCCCAGATCTAACAATGTGCACAGAATCTGGGTTTTTTTGGTAATTAAATTTTGTTAAACTCATATTTAAACTGCTGTAAACTATGTAAAGTTAAATTCTTCATTTTTTAGAAGTTGTTTCAAGTTCCCATCTCTATTGCAAAAATTTGCCTTAGTGGGGTGTTGAACCTGCGTGGTCTCATTATTACAATGTCAATACATTGGACATTGTCAATACGAAATTTTGATGTTTCCATTTTACCGTCCTACGCCTGAAACTAAATATAATAATTGTGATTTATGTAATCATTCAATATTATTCATTATAATATTTTGTAATGTATATAATGTAATTGTAATTTAGTTAGTACTTGATATTTTGGGCTAGTTATAACGATATCCTCAATTCACAACTGGCCAACGCACACTCCCTTACGACCCCTTCATTTGCAATCCCCTCTCTTTACGACCCCCCCCCCCCCCTTCCCTCATGAAAAAATCCCATCACACGCCTGACACTGATCATGCGAGCAACAGTTCATTCAGAAGAGCCATTTCAGACCTTGACCTTGACTCCCGTTGATCTTTGAACAGGTCGAGCGGGAGCCAGTAATTCTTCCATTTGTCCCGACGCGTGCCAGAGTCGCCCAGTGATTTCTCCTTTCGCATTGGAAGTAATCTCAAAGAAGAGAAGAATCCAATGATGTACGTAGTGTTCCAAAATTTCTATTTCAAGGCAAATTAAGAGCTGTGATCGACGGTGGCGCACCGTCACTCACCGTCGCTTTTTCAATGTTCTTGCATAGCATTATACCTTCCTAGACATCGAACGATCTATGTGTTGATGAGACTCGAAACCACAGCATCATCTGCATAGTCACAGCCAAACGCAGACGCAAAACCAGCACTTGTAAATCAGACAATGATCTGGTCAACACTGTTGACGTGACGAGATAAATCCTTTCTCCTTGTTCCTTGACTCCCGTTGTTCTTTGAACTCTTCGAGCGCGCGCCAGTAATCCTTCCGTTTGTTCCGATCGCATGCCAGAGAACCCCAGTGGTTTCTCCTTTTGCGTCGAATAAGAAAAGCATCAAGATTTCCCTTGAAGGATTTCTTGAAAAAATCTAACCATCAGGTCAGCGGTCTTCCTGTAGCACGCTAAACATGGCGGGGAATCCAGTCACTCACGGCTCTGGTCCAACGGTTGTCGTTAAAGCGCATCACGTGTCCGGACCACCTTATTTTACTTTCCTTGACAAACGCGGCGACGTCTCTAATCCTCGATCGTTGACGTAGGAGAGAACTTCGAATCCCGTCCTTCACATGCGTGAAACGGGATACTCCTAGCATCATTCTCTCAATTGCGCGTTCAATGACGCTCACCGCGTTTTCTTCCTGCTTGCGAAATGCCCAGGTTTCCGAAGCATAGGTCAAAGCAAGAAATACGGTTGTGTTGAAGAGAAGAACACGGAGCCGAGTGTTCTTCGTCTTCTTCACTACATCCTCGATGCTCTTATACGCTCCCCAAGCGGTTCCGTTGAGCGTGAATGGGGCATCCAAGACCCTCACGTTGCGCATGAACATCGTCTTTTGGAGATTCAGTTGAAGACCGATGCATCCACATGTTTCGTCGAATTCGGTAAGCATTCATTCCGTTTGATTGATGCAAGATGTTATTAGAACGATGTCATCAGCAAAGCGTAAATGGTGTAGCTGCCGACCGTCAACATTCATTCCCATGTCGTCCCATTACAGTTTTCGCATTTCGTTCTCGAGGGTAGCTGTGAATATTTTGGGTGAGATTGCATCACCCTGTCGGACCCCCTCTTCACGTCAATGATGATATTCTTGTAGAATGGCGAAATTCTGGTCGTGAAGTTACTGTGAAACTCTCGAAGTACCTTTATATACTAAGTAGGGACGCCTTGGTTGTCCAAGGCTTCCACGACAGCTTCCGTCTCAAATGTGTCGAAAGCCTTCTTCAAGTCGATGAAGGTGAGACAGAGCGGCATCTTGTACTCCCGTGATACCTCGATGAGTTTCGAAACAGTGTGAATGTGGTCAATCGTGCTGAATCCTTTTCGAAACCCTGCTTACTCTCATGGCCGTGCTTCATCCAAGACTTTTTCAATCCTATTGAGGATCACTCTTGTAAAGAGCTTGTAGATGACGGACAGTAAGCAGATTGGGCAATAGTTGCCGATGTCATGTGGATCTCCCTTCGTATACAACAACACAGTCTTGCTGGTCTTCCACTGTTTAGGAACCTTGCATTCCGACCGATAACTAGTGAAGAGCCTCGCCAGTGTGTTGATGAGGAAAGGCGGTAGATACTTCAGATGTTCAGGCTTGATTCTGTCGGGACCGGGTGGAGTACGACATTATGGCACGTCGGAATTGGGAAGGAGGTCCTCTGGGAGGACATGTCTATCTTCCCTCAGATGGTGAGGAGGCAAGTGAATGTGGCTGTCGAAGAGATCTGAGTAGAAATCGTGGATGATTTTCTCCACTCCCCTTCCTCATGCAATGGTTGTTCCCTTCGGGTTCCGGAGTGCAGCCATCCTTGGTCTTGCGACTGGCGAAGTCTCGACGGGCATAGCCGATGCTTTTATCCGCCTCTGCAGCTTCAGCCAGCACTTCTGCTCTTCTCTCCTTGAGATCTTTCTATTTCGCCTTCTCTGCAAAGCTTTGCGAGCGTGAGTTTTTGGTTTCCTGCGGCTCGTGCTGCTTCACGCTGACGTATCAGCTCAAGAGTTTCGAGAGACAGGCGTCTTCTGGGAGGGGGCGATGGTCCGACGCCGTATAGAACTTTGGCACAACAGCGACATCCGTCAGGCAAAACCTTTTACTGACGATGATGTGGTCAATTTCAGTATGGTACCCTCCACCGGGCGACTCCCAAGACCAGCATAGAGAGGAGGGCTTCTGGAATTGCGAGTTCCCAAAGATGGTCTTAGTCGTCATGAGCTCGGAGAACCTCTGCCCTCTTCATTCCCTTGTAGGCCGTGGGTTCCAATGTCAAGTACTTCAGGAGTTCTTGTCGGGCCAATATTGGCGTTGAAATCATCAATTGTGACCCTGTAGAAGGTATGATCTTCTCTGTAGAACTTCTCCAGGTCCATATAGAAACCTTTGTCTTCTTCTTTTTCATAGCTTGATGATGGAGCGCAAGCGAAGAAGATTATCAAAGGTGGCGTTGGACCACATCCTCTCGTCCGCAGACGTCCAATTCGGGTAGTAACTTGTTCTAAAGATGTTCTTTGCCATACTCGTGTCGACGAAAACGCCAACTCCACCAAGTTCTCTACTATCGCATGTTTCTAAGTACAGTTCTTCTCCAGTTTCACATGCGACTTTGAGAGGGTGGCGTCTCGGTCAATCCGATGACCGTTGTGCTCAGTTTTCCTGGCTTCCATCATCAGGTCTTCGATGGCTGCTTCCGATGCAAGCGTATGTGCGTTATAAGTACAGATAGGAAATCCTTTCTTATTACTGTGACATGTGTATAATTTTAAAAGCTATGGGCAGGTTGCAAGCCTCTAATCCCACGGGTTTGGGTGAGAACGTTTGACCTCCCGGAGAAGACAGACCGAGCTTATTTGTTGGAGGCGACTCCAAACCGCTTTAATTGCACCTCCCAGTCAATTGATGGCAGGCTTTTGGCCGGACCGGTACAAGGATGTCATGGGTCAGTCCTGGCTCAGCAGAAACAGAGAGTCAATCCCTTGAATCCGTCCGCGTCTCTGGGCAGGCACAAGGTCTTTTTTGGTCTGCGATTGGCCCCCTAACCGCCACCTTCAGATGCACCACGTAGCCTCGCGACTAACCGACTGTGATCCCTCTAATGAGAGAGATCCGTGGATTCCAGACCATCTGAAGATATCGCAGTCGAGGGATGCACTGAGAAGAGCTTTGGCTCGCAAAACTGCTGTTTCTAATGGTTACGAAATCCGAACGTCCGAAGCAAGACGAAACCGAAGTGTACGAGCACGACAGCTGGAAACCCCCACACCAGATAACATACCTCTGCGTTCCTTTCATCACCGATGAAATGAGCACTGCCATTAAGGGATGTCTGAGGAAAGAAATAGCTGGAGCCTTTTTGGATGCAAGCCAAAATCCCTAAAATGAATTGGAAGGTCGAATATCTCTCGATAACGCGGGAACTCGGACCATGTGTCGGATGTCTCTTCTGATCTGAATGAGATATTCAAATCATTCGCTCCCGTAATCGATCAGTCAGCGGTCCCTGCCAGGCGTCTCCGATCTAAGTTGAGTAGTCGTTGTGTCAGTAGTTGAAAAAGTGCGGTTAGTTTGTCTGTATAGGTGTGGAGAGATTTGGTCGTTTAAGTTGTGAATTGAATTAGTCATTTCAGGCTCTGAAGAAGGTCACTTTGCTAAAACTTTACCCAATGAAGTTATTTAACAGCCACGTGCACAGCTCAACAAAAATCAATGCGACATCTTAGTATGTCGAGGTTCATTGAAAGTCAAATTTTTAGTTTGAACACTCCTATATGTGGCACATAATAGATCGCAGCAGTATGATAGTCTGTTGCGTTAAAAATGACGTGGAGATCATTTCGTTTACGTAAGTGGCAGCATTCGAAGCGATGCGGTGGAGCGCATTTGTTACGATCAAGCTGGGACCTTTGCTAGCACCATTCTTAGCTGCAGTTCGCAGCGGTTCCACATCGATTCCAACCGCTTTCTCCACCGTGCCGCTTCGAGCGCAGCTGATGCAACTGCATTGTGCTTCATATCGTTCAGACCCCACTAGGGTTCTAAACCTCTTCATCTGGAGTAAGGCTCTGGATTATTTGCAGTAAGGCTCTGAGAAAGCGTAGTACTGAAATTTCGTTTTCTGCTGATTCAAACATAAATTATCCAGATGCTGTCATTGCAATGTGGAACACAACTGGTTTTCGCAGCTGATGAAAACAAATGCGAGAGGATGTCGATGCTCACCTCGTAGCCTGGAACGTGGTGTTGTTGAAATTGTCTAATTTCAAGGAATATATGAGTTCAAATTGACTGATAGGAGCCAGTTACAAAATTACTGGTGAAGGCTGTGCCGAGGTTCATCTTCGAGTTTCCTGTTTCCGGCTTTGAAGCGCTGGAACCAGGCGCGCACAGACCACTCAGAAGGGGCTTTAGTGCCGAATACTTGACTTAAGTTTCGATGGGCTTCAGCAGCGGGGTGGCTAGATTCGAACTCGTAAAGGAGTACATGTCGAATGTGGGTGGAATGTTCGGCCATTATAGGATGAAATAGGCAAGGAAGAGGGAGCCAGATATGTTATGTGTATGCAAGAGGTAGTGTCCTTATTTAATATATTAGAACAGGAACTTCCAGAACATCTCAAAAAATCTGCGAAATTTTCGGCAGATACTTTCCGAACACCCTAATATCTCCTTGCCCATCTCAGCAGTTAAAACATCTTCGCAGTATCTCGTTTGAACGTGAATGTGCAATAGAGTCTTTTGACGTTACGTCACTCCATACGAACGTCTCCAACGATGTAGCGATGCAGGCCGTTCACGAACTGGTCACGCAGCGCCAAGGTTCGTTGAACATGTACAGATTGAGCATTAGGCAGATCATGACACTGATAAATGAACGCCTGAATTGGTCTATTTTAAGATGGTCAGGACAGTAGTACCGACAACTTAGAGGCTTAGCTATGGGACAAAGGTTGGGGCCCACCCTTGCCATTGTTTTCATGGCCAAGATCGAAAAGCCTATAATAGACCGCAAACCACTGCTGTATTATCGTTACATAGATGATTGCTGCGTCGTCTGCTCAACCCAAGCAGAACTAGACGCGTGCTTCAATCTTCTCAATCAGCAGTGTCCGCACGTTAAGTTCACAAGGGAGAGACCGATAGACAACTGGTTGGCTTTCCTGAATATGCACATTTACTTGCGGAATGGGATATGTAAGACTAAGTGGTACCGGAAACCCAGTAGTAAAAACATCTTAATCCACTATCTTTCAGCGCATCCCAGCAAAATGAAAAAATCTGTTGTAGGTAACATGTACAGAACGGCGGCAAGAGTCTCATCGAGTAGCCAGGAAAAAGCATTGTCTATAAATGTGGCCCATAAAGTAGCAATGTCCAATGGGTACCCAGCTGATGATGGTGCTACCCGACAAGCACGGTATCCCTCTCGAAGACCCAACGTAGTGGATGGCCCAGAGAAGATCCCTTTTTGTTTACCTTATATATCTGATGATATGAGCAGAGCAGTACGGGGCTGTCTACGAAAAGCGGGTCTAAGGAATGACGTGAGGGTTGTGGAAATACCTCCAGCAAACCTCAAGGGTCAGCTGGTACGTAACCGTGTGTATGATCGACTCTGCACAACTCCCAGCTGCGTGGTTTGCCCGTATGGCAGAGAGGGTGATTGCATGATATCGGGAGTGGTGTATTGTATCACGTGCAGGTTGTGCAGTGACGATTATATAGGGGAAACGGGACGCCCATTGTGTATTAGGGTCAAGGAGCATCTAGATGGACTCGCAAAATCAAAAACCTTCACCCCACTTGGAGCATACCGTAGAATATGTCATCCAAACTCCGAAGTAGAGGTAGAAGTTCGTATATTATCCTATGAGTCCGAAATCACAGCACGCGGAACGCTAGAGGCCTTTTGGATAACCGCCAAAAGTCCAAAAATGAACATGAAGAACGAGTGCATTGCGATCACAAACGAGTTATCCCCATGTCAAGACCTATGCGGGTTTTGATCTACGGGGCGGGCCGTGAGGTCCCTATATAAAACCCTTGTGACTCGTAGTTGTGGTACGTAGTGGTCTGCTGAGTTAACAAGTCTAGCTAATGAGGTAAGTACTAGCCTATGTGTTGCTGTTTGAGTTTGCTTACCGTTTGGGTGCTTTCTGTAGGGTGATGAGGCGCTTGAGGGGATAGGTCACTAATGGCTTTGAGTTTTCCAGGCTCTGACGAAGGCGATATCGCCGAAACGTTAGCCGCTGTTTAATAAAGATCGATACCAATCTTGGCTACAGCTCAAGGAAATCAGTTAAAACTATGTTTCAACATGCCGAGATTCAAAGACAGTCGAACATGGGCAATACTCAGAAATTAGAAAGATAATAGAAATTCTAGAGATTGCCTTTCGGCAACTTTAGAGGTTAGAACTTGGCCAAGTATCACTAGAAGTAAACATCCAAGGAGGATGATAATCAAAGCATTATTGTCCAATATGCTGTTACTCTCTTTTAACTAGCTATTGAATCAGAGCTACTGTTGAACTTTCTGTTGAAATTTCTGAACTTGGAAAGAAACAGGAATAACTGTTCGAGAAGTATTATGAAGCAAGAGTCATGACGCCTACTGTACTTACTGTGAATGCATTGACATCTATTTCTTCAGATGGATTGATTCGAACTGTATCACCAGTTAGTGTCTTTAACACGTGTGTACCACTGCCATTTAGCTCCACCGGTTCAAAGAATGCTGTAAATCCAGCCGTTTATCATATTAACCCAAACGAAACATCTGATGCCAGCAATGCCATGCGGAATTTAGTTGGAGGGTGGGGGGGGGGGGGGACACTCAATACTAGTCTAAGCAAACTGTACTTCGAGCGCAAAAATCGTTCTCAACCGTCGAATGCGGACTGCGGAGAAGCCATTTTCGGCTCTTTTTCTTCCTTCAAAATACTACATGACACGACTTATCTACTCACTTCCAGTAAGATTGTTTGAGAAGTTTGCTGAAGTTAAAGCACTAGAAGTTTCACCTCTATCTTCCTTTTTTCTTTCACAAGCTTTAGCCTACATGCCATGGATACTTTAAGACTAATGCTTAGGTTTTACAGCTCCGAAGAAGCCCCAAACTTCATTTCCAGTGATGAATGTCGAATGGTGAACCATCGCCATCTCAAAGAGGAAAGCCGTATTTGGCAGCAAGAAACGGTATTTATGTCCTAAAATCTACTTCTACGCCCTAAAGTGCAGTCCTACTAGAGCAGTCCCTCTTTCTCCTTTTCCCCCTCCCCTCAACTATCTTTTCGCCATATCGTTCATGTATTTGAGTAATACATGATGTTCAAGGAAGATACAGTGCGGTACATAATCTTAAGTCCAAACCTGATTTCCCACATAGCAGCCTAGAAACGGATTATCCTAGCCCGGCAATACCACCACTGTATTTCTCACCTGCAAAAAGCTCTTTACAAGGACCCTTGGCAGGACACCCTATCAGCGCAGGATGCCACGAACATTTATTGAGAAATGGGCCGTGCGAAATCTTATGTCCACCTGAAATTATCCCCGACCATGAGTTTCCCACGCAAAGTTGTGTATAAATAGGTCAATAACGCAGCGTAAAAAGTAATTTTCATCGTATGCTACAATGGTTAAGTCCAACAAGCTTTCCGCTTACGAACAAGCGCAGGTCGATGCCCTTCATGCTGCCAGGCTTTCAAACAGGAAGATCGCGGCTCAACTAAGGCCATCACACAATTGCATCAACCAATATCTGAAGAACACGAAAGCCTACAAGGAAAAATCACTACCGGGCTCCAAGAAAGTTATGTAGAACGGATAAAAGTCACCTGGTCCGGATGTCTTCCAACAGCAGCGAGTCCGTGGACAGCCTCCGGCATAGTCTTGGTGTCTGCCTGTGTCGAAATAGACAGTACTACGCAGCTTGAACCGCTGTGCTCACATCGTTAATCAAGTTATAAACGTGCACCTCGTTTGAATAACTACCACAAGGCTGCCAGCCTTAAGTTCGCTCGCGCACACAGGAGCACGAGTTGGGAAAAAGGTGAGATATTCTTGCAGCTAATCTAGCATGTAAACAGAAGTACTTATCTGACTTTCAGGTGGTGTTTTCCGACGAAAAAAGTAGAACCTCGAGGGGCCCGACGGCTACAGACACTACTGGAGAGTGTTCTCAAGGCGTAACTTCAGTGGTGGAATTCTCATGGTCTGGGCCTCGTTTTCCAGATACGGACTTGTTGCGTTGGAGTTCATCTCGTGTAACATGAACAGCAAAGATTGTCAGAAAGTGATTGAAGATCATTTATTGCCATATTTCACAAATTTTATAGGAGTAACCTATTTTTTTCAGCCAAATAATGCACACGTGTTAAAGTCAACTACAGATCGCCTTAGTGCGAAAGGAATCAAATTTCTAGAGTGGCCAATTTGTTTAGAGAACTTGTGGGGCTTTCTTGTACACAAAGTGTATTTGAACAGAACCCGTTACTCCTCGGTTTCTGAGCTGAAAGACGCCATACGTCATGCATGCTAATGATGTTAATGTAGAGAAAACCTTTATTGATAACCTTATCCGTAGTATGTCGAATAGAATTTTTGATCTGTTTACAACAAAGGCGATGTACAAAGCACTGGGCTTGTTTTTCAGACCCTATTTCTGTAACAAATCACGATTTTTATGGAATGGACATAAGATTTTGCATCGGCCCTCTTCTCAACAAAAGTTCGTGACATCCTGCGCGGATAAGATATCTTGTCAAGAGCACTAGTATGGAAGTTTTCGCAGGTGAGAAATACAGTGGTGGCATTGCCCGATTTTGATAATCCGTTTCTAGTCAGCTCTTATTAAAATAGGTGGTGGGCACAATATTTTGCACCGCACTGTATAGTCGGGTCAAAAGGACATGAAGCACGGTCCAGTTCCGTATGGGGCTGCGCTCGAAGCGTCGCAGTGGAGATTGGAATCGACGCGGGACTATCGCGAACTGCAGTGATGTATGATGTTAGTAAGGGTCCCCACTCGTTCCTATCAGCTATGCTCCACCGCGCGCGCTTCGAGCGCAACCGCACAATGTTTCATGTCATTCTCACTCGACTATACAAACTACTGAAACACAATAGGCGAGAAGATTTTGTTAGGTAGCTGCGTAGCAGCGCGACTTTAAAAGGCGGCATCCCTTCAGGGCTCGAATGGTTTGCGGAGGTGTGTATTGTGAACAATCTGGAAAAGTTGTGCATTTAATTTTTCATCCCTCTTTAATCAGATATCACCTAATATGCAGATTTTAACCTCTTACTAGTCACTCACAAAACAGATGCATTTTCGTTGTTCAAGAGTTTTTCTATCACGGAACGTTTGCAAGTATCGCTCTAATTTGTACTGTAATTTGTATTAAATTTAAATTTAATTTTAATTTGCAACTTCTTTCTTTCCTACAGTCGCTTACACTCGTAGATCACATGATCAGCAGAACTGGAGATCCTCTTCATCAATTCTATCAAAGAAAATTGATCATTTCAGTCTACTATCTTTTTCAAATTTGAATGGATCGGAAACACGTCTGTACAGAAACTAAGGTGGAGCGCCGGTTATCTGTACACAACAGAAGCACTAATGAAAAAAGGAAACGCAGCTTAAGTGACACCATTCCATAAAACAAATCACATAAAGGAATACGTCAATTCACCGCGACCAATCAAGTGTTGACAGTGATCTTCCCTTATTCATTTTAGCTGCTTTAACAACGACGTTTGCGAAGTCCCATTTACTAATCTAATAGGAACAGAGTATAAAGTTGCAATTGTTTCATTAGAGTTTTTGTATTGACATACAAATAAAAGAGCGATTTATTCATCTATGCCATTTTTTTCATTTAATAACATTATTGTGTCAATTAAGTTTCTTTTCCACCATTAGTGCTTCTATTATATGCAAATTACAGTGCTTCTTAATTTCAGCATAGGTGTTTCCCCGTTCCACTCAAATTTGAAAAAGATAGTATTGTTGCCGAAATAACCTATTTCCTTTGATAGAATATGTTGAGGATTCCCCTTTTGCTAATAATATGGGCTGCAAGTGTATGCGACTCTTAGAAAAGAAGAAGTTGCTAATGACGGTAAGCGCAGTGTGCCTAAGTGGGAGAGGTGAAATAGGAAAAGTTACTAAGATGCAGATTAAAGCTACTAGCTACTAAGGTTGGGGCTTAAAACCTAGGCATTGGTCTTACGGGATCCATTACATGTACATTAAAGGCATCATCCCACGAATCTGGGGTGAATGGACGACCCCGGAACGCTGTTTCTTACGACGGCTTCTGATGCAATGCGCAAGCATTCGCTTTCTGCAATTCGTCCGAATGGGTTTTCGACGAGTCGCAATAATTGCACATTGCAACAAAAGCCTTCGTAAGAAACAGCATTCCGGGGTCGTCCATCTACACTGATGGAGAGATGAACACCCTATTCCCAACAATTAACAACCCCGTATAGGCATTACCCGGCTGAAGCCTGTACCTCCCCTGATTCGTGGAAGGATGAATTTAAGCTAATAAAATGTGATGTACATATACCCTACCCCACCCCTCCGAGATACATAGGGTCTAACGGTACAGATTAGACTGGAGCTATACCTTCAAACATTCCGTGATAAAAAAAAGAATCTGAAATAAACAAAATGCCAAACTTCCAACTAACCAAAAGATGCATAAAACTTGCACATTATGACACATCTGATTAGAAAAGGATGAGAAAACGATATACACAACATACCCAAACTGTTCACAATACATACCTAAACGAACAAACCTGGCTTTGAAGGGATCCCGCCCCATAAAGGCAGCATACAACGAATCTGACATGATGAAGGAATCCGCGGGGAAAGTTAGAGATGGTACCGTAGATCACGGGATCATTGGTTGTTCTTCACACCCCTTCCGAATCGTCCTAAAAAAAACGGTGTGGGAACCGCCTTAGTTCCTACAAGGAACGTTAGAACGATCCTCTATGTATACTCTATGTGTACGTTTTTCCCCTTAACAACATATTCATTGGTTTCATTTGAATAGGCAGTCGAAGAGAACTCACTGGCTTTCGGCCCCTGCGCAGCTGGATGCGACGCGTGTACAAGGGTGGCATTGCAACTGAAACCGTCGTGAAAAAAGGAGTCATTGACGTCGTTCTTTTACGACTAAGGAGAGAAGACCGGACCACCCTTGATCCCGCAACCTACAACCCCATCTTTAGCTTGTCCAGCGTTTCCCCTCACTTTGTCAGAATCGTGGCATGTTGCCTTTGAAGTCGCGCCGTGACGCAGCCGCCGAAGCAATGTCTGCACTCCCTCCTCTGTCTTATTGTTTTGTGGAGATAACTACCAACCAGTTGTATCCAAGGCAGAAATATCCGCGTTAGGACCAGAATCGCGAGGTACTTCTATATTATTGTCGGAGTAATGACAGAAATCATAGTCCATGTGCGTGACCTGTGAAAGACGTTATTCCGCATGCACTTATGGAGTGAAGAGAATATTTACCAGAAGAATGTCACATCAAAACTTCAGAACAGTGGGGATGAGCAGAAAAATGTACATTGGACAGAAAAGCACACATAAGCCAATGGACACACACCTGCATACCTACCACCTAACGTCATACCTACTGCGCCGGAGGGCGCGGTCGCGGTTTGGTCTGCGGTGGTATAGCAATTCTAGAGCGCGCAATCGTCACACATATAGATGAAGACTCCACTTCGACTCTGCAAGTCGTGTAAGCACAAGGATAACTGAGTAAGATACAGTAACCATAGAATGGTCACTGTACTGTAATGAGTAGGGACGCCTTGGTTGTCCAAGACCTCCATGATCGACTTTCGAGCTGGACATGAGGGAACAAGTGGGTTGAGGAGATTACAAGAAGATCGAGGATGTAATAAAGAACAAAGGAACATCCGGTTCTCTGCTCACCTTTTTACCAACTTTCCCCCTGCTTTGATCTATGCTTCGGAAACCCGCCAGGTTAGAGACGCCGCACAATTTGTCAAGATAGGCAAACTAGGATGGGCCGGACACGTGATGCGCTTCAAACACAACCGTTGGATATGAGTCGTCACTGACTGGGCTCCACGCGATATTAAGCGCACTACAAGAAGACCGCCGGCCCGATGGTCAGACTTCTTCACAACTCTTTCAAATGAAAATTTGATGATCCTCTTGTCCCACGCAAAAGTAGAAACCACTGGGCGACTTTGGAAGGCGATCGGAACGAATGGAAAAATTACTGTCGCCCACTGGACTAGTTTGAAGAACAACGGAAGTCAAGATGAGATGCAAGATGAAGATGATGGGAGCGGCAGGATGAGTATCTCACACTAAATACTAAGCGTGAGTCTTCGCAACGTCACCTCCTATTGTTCCCATCTTAATCAGTTAGTTAGTTTTAATTTGCTTTCGTTTAATCAATCATTCTTGGAGGCCTTCTTAGAAGTCCTAACGCCTTTTCCCGACTTTTTCTTCCAGTCATCATTCCGTTTGCAGACACTACAAGTTTCTCATAGTGGCCTTTGTGTTTTGTTACTTTATTGAGCATTTATTTCCACACAGAAGCTACGTCTATGAGACGAAAAAGGCGCACGTTGTTCTCGCTCCTTTCAACATTTTCATTCTGACTCTATAACTTCACGAATTTCCTGCAGCTTGTGTAGCGTTTGCTCCAAATCCCTTTGCGTGCCTTCCGCGTTCCTCATCGTGACTTTGATGGTATTTTGGCGAATTGACACCTATTCTTGAAGGTATTTTTTGACCACTATATCACCAATTTAATTAAAGGCACCACTCCAGGAATCTGGGGTGTTAGGGGTTTCAGGCGGGTAATGGCTATACGGTGTCGTAGATTGTGGGGAAGAGGGTGATTCTGTTCATCTCTCCCTGTATCGGGGCGGGTGTAGTGTGGCGGTTACAGGTTCCGTTTCCTGCACGATCGATCGGAGGTTCGAATCCGCCCTGGTGCTCACCAAGCCCTTCATCCCTTCGGGGTCGATAAATTGGTACTAGACTTGTCTGGGAGGATAAAAACACTGACTTGACACATCGGCTCTCCACCGCAAATCATTGTATAAGCCAGTTACACGTCCGTAATTCTCAAACAATTCTGAAATGAAGCAAACGTTGGTGCGCATCCCAAGCGGATTGATTAACGCCAGGAACTTTATCCTTTATCCTCCTGTATCAGTGTAAACGACGACCCCAGGACACTATTTCTTACGACGACTTCTGTTGCAATGCGCAACCATTGCCCCACGCACTTGCCTTCGACTCGTCCGAGTGGGTTTTCGACGAATCGCAGGTGGGAGGGTGCAAGGGTGGTGCGCTGCAGTAGTGGACGCCGTAAAAAAAGCGTTCCGGGGTCGTCCGCTTACACTAATAGAGGGAGAGATGAACTGAATCACCTTCTTTCCCACAATCTGCGACCCCGTATAGGCATTACCCGGCTGAAACCCGTACCACTCCAGATTCGTGGAGTTATGCCTTTAAGCTATAATAACCATTTCGATCCTCTGAAGGTTCATCTCGAACACTTTCTGTCCCTGCACTAGCCATAAAGGACGCGGCACTCTGTTGCGAGCAGCGTGTTAGAGACGTAGGAAAGTTAGACTAAAAGTTGGATAAAGAATAGTCTGTTGGATTCACCTGGCGCAGTGTACAACAGAACATGCATGAAGAACCACACAGCTAATGCCGCCCTTCACATCTATTGGGGAACAGCAAGTAAAATCATTGGGACATGCCCACACCACTCTTTGAGGTGAGTATCGCTAGGTACCTGCAGCCTCTGGCACAACCTATCCTTAGGGGGAAAACGACTGGCAACGGCGATTGTTAATTGCGCTGCGCAGCAGTTAATAGCGTGAGCAGAACATTGCGCTACGTTTGCCTTACACCCCCGTCCATCACATCGTCCATCTTCGGCCCTCATCGTCTGAGGTGCGAAACATGCCTCCAAGGAGCATGCTATCTCTGGTATTGCCTCTGTACGAAGTATCGATCGCTTGCGTATAGAGATACATCGAACGATTGCACACGAAATTCCAGAAATAGAAAATAATGATGTTTTATTTATGTAGAACAAACAAATCGAAACTTGTACAAATTATAGCAGACTCGTATCTAAACTTACACCCAGCTGCGGGAGGCTCCGCCCCTTGAACCAATGCTAACGCGCCGCGAAATTCAAAATGGTACACCCAGTAACTACTTCCTCTGTTGCATCAGAGAAATAAGGTTAGAGAAAGGTAGAAAATGATAGCCTTACGATGTCTCACGTACTCTTACCTCTAAAGAAACGAGGAGAATATCACAATAAACTTTAATCCAAGAAAGAAAGGAAGTATGATCTCCGAATTTCAAACCGAGTAAGGAATGAAATTGGAACTTGGGCTTTCTGATCCTTATCAGACAGCTAACCACGGTCACTTCAGGTAACTGCATAGTTAACATCTTTTACTCTTTCTCTGTTCAGTTTTCTTCTCGTTGTTCCAGTTGTTCTTACATTGATCTTCTTATTTATTACTTTCACTTGTTTAATTTGAGTTTTCATCCTCTTTCTCGTCTATTACATCCCTGTTTTACTTGATTTGTTTCCTTTTCATTCTATTTGTTTTCTACAGGCGGACTGCTTCCAATATAATCAACTTCCCTGCCGTTTTCACTTGATTCCCATAGTATCAAGTATTAACATAGTACCTGGACACCCGCTTTCAACCTCGCTACTGTTTTAGCTTTAGTAAAAGAAGAAGAAACGACGTTATGTTCTTCACTTTTTTCAATTTTTCCCACTACGTAATAGTATCCATCAGTGCCGAAGTGCCTCAATAACTTTGATTTGATTGTCAGAGGTTTGAGGTTGGAAACTGGTAAAATTCGGAGACACAAATGAGTAGTCATACTTCCGCACAGGCAAAAAACGGATATCAAGTGAAACTTTAGGATTCAGTGTTCCGAAAAGTATTCACTGTCGGCACATTTTGCTCCTTTACTTCTATAACTACCTATAAATAGCGCTAGGCCTAACTTTGAATATGAAGAGAGTTTGGTTTCTTTCTCTGTCTCCAAAATCGGTTGAGTAGTAGCAGAAAACTGCTCTTCCAAAGAAAAAAATCTTGAAAGCAAGTCCAAAGACACCAAAAACAAAGTCGATTGAAAATATTTACAAGTTGAAACTTCAAGTAAAGTCTGGAAACCTAGGTTTCCTCATGGACCGCACTGGGTTTCTTTTTTCCTCTTTACTTTTTTCATTATCTCATACCAGTGTTGGAGCTGTATCATCCAGGATAATTTGTAAAAAAAAAATACTCCCTCTAGTTAGAAAAAAGATACTGGGAAAGAGTCTTTACTTTCACTTGAGAAGCCTCCACTACTTTTTTCTATGCGAATTCTGTTCCTTTACCTTCGATGTTCTTTTCATATATTAACGTGATCATGCAGTACGCAATCGCTAGCGAAGAGCAAAGCAAGCAGCGGAATTACATGCTGGGAAGTAAAGATAGAATAAAAAAGAAGGAGAGTAACGTTGAGAAGAAAGAGTGAAAAGCAGAAACAGAAACAAGAATGGATGTAAGAACAGTGAGACACACGAAAATGAAACAAACATGTGTCGGGATGCAGCTGCTGACTACTGACATACATCAGGTGTTGTCAGAGGCAGTTCGCCAGCGAGACAGCAGTCTCGTCTCCTCGGCCATGCCACCCGGCTGGTGCAAGTCCCTCTTTCCCTCTCCCCACTTTTGATGTCTTAAACATGTAACAATAAATATTTATAATATACGCTTGAACTCCCCGAACACATCGAGAATAGGAAGAGCTCCCTATATCTTGATATGAAGGTCCCGGGTAGATTCAAAAATGTTAAATTTTTTTTTCTAAATGGGAACAAATTTTCAAAAACAAAATTTACCCTATTCATGCCTTCATTTATTCTACACTCTACGACACTACAACGAACGACACGTGAGTATTTCCTTTAATTATTTTATAATAAAACATCAGATGTTATCAAAAAAAAACGAAGTATATAAATGTATAGAAAAAAATTTACCTAGGAAAAAAAAAGAATAAATAAACAGTCCATGCGAACAAGTTCCTGAACTCTGCGTTCCTTACTAGTATTTTTATTGCTGCCGTGAACGCTAACAACGTTAGATTGAGATGCTCTTTTTACAAAAGTTAATGTTCAATAATTTTGCACAAGATTATTTGCTCCTTGCTGCGCTAAATTGCTACATAAATTGTTTACTCCTATTCCTACATAGCTTATAAGCCTAGTGCTACAACATATAACTGATTACATGTCTTGCACTGTAATCTCAGACATATATGTTAGTATTTGCACTATAATTATATTTATGTTCCTTCAAAATTCTTAAGCCTAGTGATATTTTATATATAACTGGTTATTCTTACGCCTAATAACATATATATAACTGCTTACATGTCTGCAAACTGTAAGTCTAAGTTCATATGTTAGTTTAGGTCATACATGCGCGAAAATAGATAGTATAGCATTTCAATTGTTTTCAGATAGCAGTTTATTAATTGTTATCTGTTTAATTTGTTCTCATAGCTTATATTCCCTCTTCTGGACTTGTTCGCAAAAGGCCGGCCAATCAAATTACGGTGCCTGTAAATATCTCCGCACTTGAGCACTGCGAGAGCAATAAACAAGAGATTGAAGACGCATTAGAATCGGCTAATCTCTCCGCGCCAACCTTACACACTAGGTTGCTCCGCGAAAATCACACTTATTACAGTAGGCAAGGATATAAATCTAAAGGATAGGTAGCAATAGTGCAGCAGCCTTCAATGTACAACAGACGTACAACCAAAATTAATTCGTACTAATGTGCAGCTGCTCTTGTTTTGACCTTAGGAGGTCCCAGTAATTAATCAAACATCAAGCAACAGCCACTCCAAGTTTCGTCTCCGCATCGGAATAGACGCTACTGACCCAAATAGACGCGCGCGATAAATGATGTAACTACACGTAGGTACTTTCTCTTAAAGAGATAACCCACAACGTATTACTCACCATACCTCCCAATATAATGCGATGCAAACAACACACTATTTGTCAATAAGTTTTATTCATCACATACATAGCAAATACAAAAAAAAGGGAATAAAAAGGAAAAGGTTTCGATACATCACCGCTTGTCAAGTTGGGCATAGGCAGCCCTTCTCTTCCAGTTCTGCGCGTAGTCCTCCAACATTGGAGAACCCGCCGAAGATTGCCGCTTTTATCGTACTTCAGAGGAACATCTTTCTCAGATCACTGGGCACGTCCGCCCTTTCACTATGGTTAGTTAGCCATAGTTCACCAAATGTGAGGGACACTTCAGGTTTGTCCCCCCTCCATGGCGATTTGTCTTCTTTTCCCTTTGCCCAACACTTATAATCCCCCAACCTTGTGTTAACTAGCACACCTGAAAACAGAACCCAATAACAACATATAATAAAAAAAAGGGGAACTCAAAATTAAACAGGAAAGCACACAAACTCACAACTTTTCATAATCTCCTTGTCCTTTATTATCACTGTTACTTTAACAATGCGATCCCTCTGAATTTCTATCATCGTTCTTTCCACCTCCTCTCTTACCAAATACGAGAGAACGGTTTCCTCCTTCATTATAGTCCAGTCGCTGACCCGACTGAACCTAACTTCTCTAGCTGCTAACGGCATAATTCGCCGTAGTGCGTGTAAGTCATCCGCTACACGCATTAACTGCTGAAAAAAAAACAAAGAGAAAGAATTAACATATAAATAACTTTTATTTTGCTAACATCAACTCAACACTCCTAGAGTACGATTTTTTCTTTCCGATTCATTGAAAAGGTCTTCGAACACTCTTCTTTCTTCTACCAACCTATCCCGCTCACTCCTCAGCATTCGAAGCGGTGCTTCGAACGCTTCCTATTAAAAATAAAAAGCAATATGTATCATTCCCATATTTTGTTTTCTTTTACACAGTAACACTTAAAAAAAGAGTAGAAGATAATTAATATAAACCACTTCACTCACTTCTATGTCCCTTGCTATTGCACAGGACCACCCTATTATTTCACCGCTTCTGTTTGGTACTGGAGACGACATTCTTTTTTTTTGCTTCGATTCGCCACAACAATCTGGAAAATTATTTTTACAGTATCACCATAATATGATTAAAATATGCGTGGCAAACATTCGATTTTTTTTTATTTAAAAAAAGAAAAAGAAGAGATAGCAATATACGTACGACCAACTCAGGTAGAGTTCATTAAAGTGACGTAAAACAAAGCACAAGTAAATTCGTATCTCCAATTGTTTTGGTTAAGAAAGGCTCCAATAAAGATCAATGGCAATTCACAGCAGATTATCGTCAAATTAACGCCATAACTAAAAACGAAACCTATTGTATCCCACATATTCAGGATATGATTGATCTAGTTAGTGAGAAACAAATTTACAGCGTTCTAAATTTCAAGAGTGGATTTTTTCAGATTCCTCTTGAACGAAAACATAAAGAACGCACCGCGTTCTCATCATTTTTAGGCCTCTTTCAGTTTACAGTAATGGCCCAAGGATTAAAAGGTGCCCCAGGCACATTCCAAAGAGTTGCAAACAACCTCATCCGCGAATTGCGTGCGTGTTGTTTCGCCTACATTGATGACATAGTAATTGCTAGTCACTCAATATGTCAACATTTTTTGATTCAGAAGAACTTTTTCAACGCATTGCTAGCTTCGAAATGAAAGTAACCCCGGAAAAATGTTCCTTTTTCCAATCAGAAGTAAAATACCTTGGCGTTCTAATTAGTAGAAACGGCACTCGACCCAACCCAGACAAAGTTGCAAGCATCGTAAATATCCCGCGTCCAACAGACAATAAATCTGTCAAATCATTTTTAGGCGCTGCATCCTATTTCCGCCGCTTTATTCCAAGATTTTCCATTATCGCCACTCCACTCAACAACCTCTTAATCAAAAATGCTTCTTTCTCATGGACAGATGAGCAGGAACAAGCGTTTTTGACCCTAAAAAATGCTTTAGCTGAAGCACCAGTTCTAGTACCACCTAAACTAGGACACCCATATCTCATTCATACCGACGCATCTACCATCGGTATAGGCGCATGTCTTTTGCAAGTTAGTCGCGACACTTGCAAAGAACACCCAATTGCATATTGCAGCCGCCCACTTACAAAATATGAGAAAAACTATGCAGTGATTGAACTTGAAGCACTAGCTATAGTATTCGCTCTCAAGCACTTTTACCCATACATAGCTGATGCAAAAATCACTCTAGTTACCGATCATGCTCCATTAAAATCCTTAATGCATCGATCAGACCTTGTAGGAGGCCTTGCTAAATACCAAATAAGAATGCAGGTGTACGATATTAAAATTGAATATCGTGCAGGAAAACACAACACTCTATGTGATTTTCTTAGCCGATATCCAGTAACACAAACGAATTCCGTACAACTGAATTCGTTCCCTTCCCTTGAGGAAATACAACAATCCCATGTCCTTTCTAAATATAATGACTTAATTCAATTTCTCAAAAGAAATTCAAAAGAATCCCCCAACAAATTTCGGGACGAATTGGATAAATATTCCCTTTTCAACAACTGCTTATATTACACATCCAATACGACACCTCAATTAATCATTCCTGATCTAAATTTGCAAGCTAAAATCATTCATACTTTTCACGAAAATCAACTTATTGGATCCCATTTTGGAATTAGAAAAACGTATAAATCAATCTCAGCAAAATATTTTTGGCCACAAATGTGGAACTCAATCACCAATTTTGTACGTAGTTGTCCAATCTGCCAGAAAATCAAAACCCCTTCAGGTCACATTATACGTGAAGAATTAGGAACCTTCCCAATTCCTTTACGACCTTTCGAACGTATCCGCACGGATATCATTGGACCCCTTCCTCAATGTATTAATGGAAACAGATTTATTTCTATAACAGTCTGTGCATCCAATTCCTAACCAAACAACAGATATTGTGGTAAAAGCACTAATCAACGATGTCATAGCCAAGCATGGAATTCCTAACGAAATAGTATCTGACCGTGGTTCTAATTATACAAGTGAAGTATTTTCGCAGATTAACAAGATCTTAGGAATATCTAACAAATTAACAACAAGTTACAACCACAAAGCAAATGGGCAAGTCGAAAGAATGGTAAAAGTAATCACAGATTCTTTCACCGCATATTGTTCAGATGCTAAAGATCTGTGGTCAGACTTTCTCCAACCTATCGTCTTTGCTTATAACACCACCATAAACGACACTATAGGATACAGCCCATTTTTCGTTGCATATGGAAGACATCCAATTACTTGGAGTGATATCGTCCACCAACTGCCAACCACCATATCTTACGCCACCGATAGTTTTGCAGACCAATTCAGCACTGCCCTGCAAACCACAATCATCGAAGTCGGAGACCAAATTGCCAAACAAACAGCAAAATACAAATCAGGTTACGACTTTCACAACAAAGTTTTCTTTAAGCACGTTTCCATTGGAGATCTTGTCCTATTACGTGACCATACCGTTCGTCCCAAATTCACTCACCAATGGAAAGGCCCTTTCGTAGTTGAACAAATTTCTCGTCCTAATGTCACCATCATCAATCTGATCGGTCGTCAGGAACGACAACTTGTTCATATTAATAGATTGAAAATTTATTTTCCTCGTTCTTCGTCCGCTAATGTTTCCATCTCTAAACAAATACTACATTCACCAACAAATATCCAAAAGGAAACATCAGATGACTCAGAACACAACTTACGACGATCACACCGTCTTCACTTGAAACGTAAATTTTTCAGCACTCACCCTTTCCAGCATAAGAATTAAAAAAAAAGCGACAACTACCATTAATAGTTGTTGAAAATTCTCTACCGTAAGTTTCACTTTCCTTCCTCATACCGCCGCTCCTATGCGTTGCACATACCACATGATTTCTTTGAACAGGCGTTTCAAAGAAACTCAAAAAAATCCTCTTAAAAACCAAGCACTCACACTTTCCAAATTACGCCCTTATGTTGAACGCAACCCTGTGTGCTGTGCAATAGTTCAACATATGACCTACTCGCTTGTATTTTATAAACATCACATAAGATTCTGTTGTACACGAAATTTCTTTTCGTCTACTTCACTGTCAAAATGTTAACATGTTAAACTTATAATATTGTTATCCTTTCAATCCCGAAAATTAGAATTATACCTTTAAGAGATTAATTTATTACGACAGTATAATCACACGTTTTACAGTTATGTATTTTTTTTTTGTTATTGAACTCACTTATGTAATAACGATCAACAGACGCCTACTCTACATTCTTTTTGTTCTCTCTGACAACCTATTCGAACGTACCAGAATACGTACATCAGCCTCATCCCACATTTGAGAGTCGTCACAAACCAACTTCTCTCATGTGCACATCTCCTACTCTACTTTCTATTTGTTACAGCTCGAGGACGAGCTATCTCATTATTCTGCGGCAGGTGACAGTCGAAGCTAACCCAAGTTCACTGGATCCTCCGCCTGGAGCTTGACAGTTCATTAACTCATTTAAAGACGATGTTTACCTATGTCTTCTACGTCAAACACGACTATTTACGAAATGCCGTCATACGACTCATCGAAACAACTACTTTTCTACATCGTGTCTTACCGCTCGAGGACGAGCTTTCCGAAGGAATGGAGATGTCGGGATGCAGCTGCTGACTACTGACATATATCAGGTGTTGTCAGAGGCAGTCCGCCAGCGAGACAGCAGTCTCGTCTCCTCGGCCATGCCACCCGGCTGGTGCGAGTCCCTCTTTCCCCCTCCCCACTTTTGATGTCTTAAACATGTAACAATAAATATTTATAATATACGCTTGAACTCCCCGAACACATCGAGAATAGGAAGAGCTCCCTATATCTTGATACATGAATGAAGTAAACGTGTAGTACAAGGTACCATATAAAACATGCTGCATGAATTTAACAGAAAGTTGGAAACATAAGCCTTTTAGAGGAGACAAAACAATAAAGTAGACATAAAACCAAGAAAAGACACAAAATACAACTTTAAAGGGCAGAGAAACAAGACAAGTAGGACAGAGATGATCCAGAGATGATCCAAAATATGAAAGGAAATGAAAGTACAATTTAAATAAGGAAAACAATTCAAGAACAACGAGAAGAAAACTGAACAGAGAAAGAGTAAAAGATGTTAACTATGCAGTTACCTGAAGTGACCGCGATTAGCTGTATGTTAAGGATCAGAAAGCCCAAGTTCCAATTTCATTCCTTACTCGCTTTGAAATTCGGAGATCATACTTCCTTTCTTTCTTGGATTAAAGTTTATTGTGATATTCTCCTCGTTTCTTTAGAGGTAAGAGTACGTGAGACATCGTAAGGCAATCATTTTCTACCTTCCCCTAACCTTATTCCTCTGATGTAACAGAGGAAGTAGTTACTGGGTGTATCATTTTGAATTTCGCGGCGCGCTAGCATTGGTCCAAAGGGCGGAGCCTCCCGCAGTCGGGTGTAAGTTTAGATACGGGTATTATAGCAGTATCTTAAGTGCATCAAATGCTCTATATAAATACAAATATTTATCTATATCTTCCATATGGTTTCTTCAGCCACAAATATACGTCTTCCAATGACTAATTTCTCGTTTTTGCAGTTTTTAATTTTTATTTCGGAACATTTTCAGCTTCAGTTATGTTTTCTGATGTTGTTTTGTACTTGTTGAAATCTTCCACGTTTTAGCTTCATTTTTAACATTTTCATTTTCTACGTTTTTTTTTTCCCATTTTTTCCTTTCTACGTTGCTACGTTGTTGCATTTTCGTCCTTCGAACCTTTCTAGAAGTCAACTCTGTCACGTTATTGCAATACAAACCACGGCAAATGACTCCAGTGGTGTTGTGATGGATAGGTGTGGCTTAGTATTCAGAGCTACTCTACGATATGCTGCTCTGGCCTACCGACAGCCTCTTCTGTAGGGACTTATTCGGCTGCGGGTATCTAACGACCCCCTCCACTCTTTGGTGTTGTTGTTGTTGAACTGAAAATAAAAGTTATTCAAATGTAAATTTCAAAACATTGATGTTTGTTCCCGAAACCCTACCAACCAATCGCATGGACAATGTTTGTCGTATATATGATATGTACTGTCATTTTCCCTCACTTCTCAGGTTCCATCTGTGACCGTAATCGACTGTCACGCCATCAGTTTTCTCCATCACTTAGAATTCACCACTTTTATTAGGATTAATTTGAGGAACCACTTATTGTTAGTGGGAAAAAATGCAGCACACATTTATGTACTCTGTGCAAAACGAGTATAATTCCAGCTCATGCTGCCTTCCCACATGTGAGCCTTGTAGAATCGGAAGGATTCATTAATCAAAACGTGAAGGACAATTGTTACGTGGACGAAGCCGTCGTGAAAGCTATGGGCTATTAATGTGACTTAGATTAACTTCCTCACTGCAGTGAGGACAGATGGTAACTTTAGTACTCGTCAGCATGTTTTGTTCCTCTACATCAGCTAAGCCCCTTCGTGCTGTTGACAGCTATATACTATCTTGAGGTGGTGCACTTTATACTACTTTCTTTCTTTCCACTCTTTTTATGAGCCTTCAATCCCACAGTTTGCTCTCGTGAATATCCACAGACTTCGACAATGTTCCTTTGAATTTTTTAACTGTTACCCACTGCACAAACTGGATGTACTTTCATGGCAGCACTAGAATCTGAACAATATCACTTCTTGTCCTGATATTTGGATCAGGACCTCCAATTCTATGCAGTTATATCATCCTTTGTGTACAATCCTAAATACTCCATCCGTTGTGCACACATTGTTTCGGCATTGTGAAGACCTATGTTCCAAGCTCCATCTTATCAAGATGACCGCAGCCAAAACCTGCTTGTCTACGACCGCCTACGACGGTCATTCCTGTTGTTGTGGCTCCTAGTGAACATTCTATATCCATTGCCGTTTAATAAATATTCAGTCTGTTTCATCTGTCTCGCTGTTGAACGGTTGCCTTTCCTTCGCTCTGGTTGGCCTTTTTCATACCCTTGTACTTGAGTTATTTCCGCAAGTTTGAACTCGTATTTTGTCAAACTATTCTTCCTGTTCTTTCTTTCCTTAATCGCTCTGGTTTGAATTCTCGTGGCCATTCTTTCTGATTTTCGATATCTCGACCATGAACGATTTGCAAGCAGATTGCGTCGGAAGTCAAATGGAAGGTTATTTCAGTCAGTTCTCAGTGCTGGACTTGATTGCGCTCATTAAAGGAGGCAACCAAGACCCTGTCATTGAAGCTGTGCTGCAATCTCTGACAAAGAAAATACCGATTAAACTTGCCGATTGTGCTGAGGCAGACGTTTGTGGGCGCACAATAGTTATAAGTGGTGGCAGTGAGACTGATAAAGAGTTATTTCCTTTACAAGATCAATTTGTTGTTGAAAGCAAAGTCTCTACTATTGTTGATGTCCTAAACTTGAACGTCACCCCTCAAGCACTTTTCACTTGGTAAATTTGGTAACAGACGCTCACGTCTTGTTAAAGTCATCCTTTCCACATCATATCATTGACGTTGTGCGTTTGCCACCGCCAGACTGTCGCGGATGATTGGCTCTCTTGACGTTTGTGTTAGAAAAAGCATGACCCCAGAGAAGAGAAAGCATGAACTTGATTTAAGGCAACAAGCTCGAGAACTTAACCCCAGCAATCTTGTTTCATGGGGTGAGATTGGACGTGTTTCTGAACTCCCTAGGAGGTCGGAAAACATGTGAACTCGTATATTGTTTCTAGATTGACTTGTTTCTTGTATAACGCTCGAAGCCCCGCCAACAAACTTTATCATTCACAATATTTTTGAATTGAAAACAATCCTGATATTTCACTTAAGCGTGGCTCACCACTAGAATTCTTGATTCTGAAATCATAGGCAATCTGCCTTACCATAACCTGCGCTGTTTCAGACGAAGGCGAAAAGGTGGGGGTGTTTGCTGCATTATCAAATGTTCTTTTTTGGCTAATACTGTCCAACACAACTTCCAATTAAGAACTGATTTCTTACATGGTTGATATACTGACTCCGGATAAAGTGAACTATCTTTACAAAGTAAGCTATCTTCTATTTATTGTGATAGATCGGCCTCCTAATGCATATATATCTGATGACGAATAGGTTCTTGAACTAGTGTCTGATTTTTGTTCAATACGGAGCTCCGCTGTAATTCTCGGTGATTTCAATTTATAATATGATTGGCAACAGTCCATTCCTCGCGATAGCTCTTCCGAGAAATTTTTCAAGTTTCTTGAAAATTGTGGTGTAGTTCAATATATCTTGGAACCAACCCTAGGCAATGCTGTCCTCGATCTCATACTCTCTTCATCAAACTCCTCCTCCTTGCCAAGCCTCGATATTGTTCTAAGTATACTACGCAAGAACTTTAAAAGGAAAGCAAACTGATCAGTCTCACCGACTAGCGGGGCTCGTAAACCACCTCGTTCTTATAGATTGTCACCAAGGCGAATGAGATCTACGCACTGTGCAGTATCCTTAAGTACTGATGTCTGGATAACGTTAAAGACCGTTAAGTGAGACAATCTTATAGCTCACAGAGTGTTACGAAGGGCATGAAGTCATTGGTAATTAACAAGCACTCATTTTTGTTATTCATGGCCGTTTCAAAAAAGTTTCGCTTAAACCTCGTTGGCATAACAAGAAAACATAAATACATAGCCAGGATTGAGAAAGTCCAACAAACCTACACCCGACTGCCTTTAGTGTGTACCAAAGCATACCAAATTACAGTATTCGATTAAAAGTATTAGAATTGGAGCCTTTGTTGTTTAGAAGAATAGTCTCAGATTTAGTATTTTCCTTCCGAATACTTCGAAAAGAAACTAAACTGTTGCCCAGTAAATACTGGATTTAAACCTAGCAGTTTCATGTTAGGAAGGTTTGGATTATATAACAGAGAACTTGACAGAAAATACCTTTATCTCGCTTACACGTTCTCGCTCGTAGTGCTAAATGGTTTCACCTCCTTTCTGTACATGCGCTTCTGGCCAATAACAGCAAGATTTTCAAACACAGGCTGAGAGAAGTTGATCAAGTTCGACTTTTTAACCTTGAAAATCCCTGGATTTCTCTTTCTTATTTCAGCCTTTCCCGATAGACAAGTCTTCTTCTTCATCCTCCTCATAAAACATGCAATGTTCGCATAGCCATCCTAAGTTCTGTACCACCTATACTCCTACTGTCGATGTTCTGAGCGCTTCCGTCTTCATGGTTACCTCTCGATGCCTTTGATTCGTCTTTTTTGTTTCGTATTTCACTGTTGTCTTTGTTTCACTTGTGTCGCTAGCAGCTTGATTGTTTTTATTTTTAACTATAAGTTTAATCATACTATTCGCTTTATTAGCAGGGATGAGACTTGTGTGATATTTTCTATATATGCGTAAATTTTTGTCCTGGCACTGTTGATATCTCCCTGCTAATCCCTTGTCAGCCTATGATATTAGTGCTTCCATTTCTACACACCGATTGCGCTGGATGAGCCAGTATACCCACCTGCCAAACTGCCGGTGTGTACCTATAACTTCTACTAAGAGGAAATCTTGCTGGCTGATGTGAATAGATGCCAATAATTCTTACAGCCTACCTGAAATTTCACAAAATGACGTCATTTGGCTGCCAGACGTTCTCAGAATTTTGGGCAAAATATGAAACATTCGTTGAGCAAGGTAAGGTTTCAAGGTTACAGTCGAAAAAAATGTTGTTATTTAGAGATAGTTTCAAAGGGAGAGCAGAAATAGCCATAAGAGGCATACGACTAATCCCACAAAACTATAAGTGGATGATTAATGCTTTGAAACAGAAGCACGGTAACAAACCGACAAATTAAGCAAAAATAGAGCGAAAATTGATTGATTTGCCAGCAGCGAATAATGACGCTGACAACTGTATTCACGCATTCGACAAAATTCGAATGAACCAAATGGTCTCTGCATACCAAAATATACCGCAAATGGAAGATGCAATGTGGACAAAGAAAACGTGCAGAAATTTCCTTACATCATCGCAAAAAATGTTATTGTAACGATTCAAGATCAAGACGAAGTAAAAATCAAAGATGTTGTGGATTACCTTGGAAGGGAAGTTAATGCAAAAAAGTTTGTAGAAGCACGCTTAAAAGGTCGTATCAAATTTGAAAACCATCCGAACCGAAGACAATAGAAGAGTCTAAATGTTACAGAACCCTCAGAATTGGGAAAATTCTGTCGTTTTTCGACAGTTCATACAGCAGCGAACTGCAAACAGCGCTGAAAATGTTTCTCAGAAGAACATAGACAGCAGTTATGACTGTTAGAAACCGAATTGTTGTAAATGTGGCAGAATGCACAAGCCTTTGCATTTCCCAAATGAAGACGAGAAGACAAGGTATGACGGCGGTGACGAATGCGCAATCAAAGCCCCTCCAACACAGTAACAATTACAAGAAATAACACTACTACTCGGAATCAGCACGGTAATGCCTGCAATAATGGTAATGTCACCAGCAATCAACAGACAAATCCTCACGCTGCTAATCACGGAACTAGCCACATAGTTGAAGTTTCCGTTCACATTGACAAAAGAAAGGAGCGGTAGTCATGATGGCCACCGAAGGAAATGTCTGGAATAATAACACTAGACAATTCGATAAACTCTTGTTTTTTTATTTACAGAAGAGCTCAAACACCATTACTAGAGAGCAGACCGCGAAAAAATTTTGTCTTCCAATTCAGAAAACTGAAATCTGGTCAATGTCAGGTATAGGCAGAGAGGTATAGGCAGAGATATCGAAAAATACCAAACGAACCCCCTCAAAATCAGCAATTATTTTTGGCAAGGAGATCTATTTGACGATTCAAACCAAATCGTTATCACTTACGGTTTCTCTTCTATGCGTCTCAATGATGCAGATAAACAGTACCTAGAAGACAATGGAATTTCCATAAATATCCCGGGAGTTCGCGGTGAACATCAGAATCCGCAAATATCAGTCGGTTTAGATAGCTATTACGACCTCATAAATACAGTTGACGCTACAACTTTGCCATCTGGACTACGCTTTGCGCATACGATATTCGGACCAACTGTACAGGAGAAAAGGTCAATGAAGTCGCAACGAAAAGCAACAACGCTAACACATTCCCTCAGCCTCCTTCAAAAAGAAAATGAATAAGAGATCTAACAAAAGTTAGTCAAACTGGATGGCCAGAAATATCATTAGAAGAATTTGTTAATTACGAAAACACGTTCGAGTACTTCAAAACCTATTCGAAGTCATTCTCGTTTGAGAACGGTTTTAGCCGTACCCTTTTCTTTGAAAGATTATGTCGTTGAACTAGCTGATAATTACAGAGTAGCATACTGTCGGTTGATCTTGTTACAGAAGCAACTATTTAGTAGTGGTAGCCAAAGTGAGAGGTACAACAAAATAATGAACGATTATATTCAAAATAGAGCGGTCGAAATAGTCCACGGACAAAACCGAAATTTGGTTGGCACGTACTACATGCACATTCCGGAGTTTGAAAGCCGGAAAAAACAAAACCATTGAGAATAGTGCTTGGTGCTTCCTCTAAGAGAGTCGGACAGCTCCCGCTGAATGTTGTGATCTGCACGGTAGAATCCTTTGGGAACAAAATTCATGATGTTTTATTTTAGAACCAGTAAAATCATTTTTCTGTGCGATACTGAAGGCTTTCAGATTAGTGGAAGATCATAAAGATTTGTGTCGCTATCTATAGTTGAAAGACATAAATAGGCTTCGGAATCAAAATAACGTATCAAAACAACAACACAAATTCAACTGTTTTACCTCTGGGAGCACGTCTGCAACAGGTATTCCGAACATGGTTATTTTGGCGCATTTAACCATGAGAGTACTCTGCTTTCACTGGAGATTACGAAACAAATTTATGTGAACAGCATTCTCAACAGCATGTGCCAACATAAAAGATGAAGCATTATAAAAATATGCTGCGTCGAAGGAGATTTTCAGTGAAATGGGTATGAATTTGCGAGAATATATTTCTGCCTCAACATAAGTAAACGGAGCTATTCCAGAAGAGGTTAGAGTGCCAGCAGGCAACGTAAAACTTCTTGGCGTCAAATATTGCACCACTTCAGACGAAATTGTGATGGAAATAACAATTTCACACAAAGAACAATTAACAAAACATGATATTTTAAGCCAAATAAATTCGACTTATGATCCTATGGGCCTTGGAAACCCACTGATCATCAAGCTTAAGTCTCTAATGAGAGGAATGTATGATACAGAGATAGAATGGAAACAATACGTTCCGCAAGAACTCTGTATCGAATGGGATTCTGTGATACAAGAGATAAACAGTGGGTGTATAAGAGTCTGTCGACCTTTCCTGCGTTCTCTTACGATGGCGTTTTGTGACACCGGCAAAATGGAAATATCAACATGCGCATAGCTGAAGCGTGAGAACACTAATGAAGTCAGTTCACTGATTAGTTGAAAGAGCAAGCTAACACTAAAAAGGATCCGGCGGGCTATCCCACTTGGAATTGTTGGCTTTTTCTGGGTGAGAAGACCCAGACAAACATGTCAGCAAAACCATCAAGCTCAATTATATAATTAGCTCGTTTCTCTTGCTACAAAAAGCTTTTCGAACATTTTCAGCTGTTGGAAAATTACAGTTGCGCTGGGTGAAAATGTGTAATTATACCAGGTCAACATCGATTACGTTCAATGTACTCTCTGCCCATACAACTACAGATACCATTACTGTGGACGATATGGACATCTCTGAGAAACTCATGAGACTCATGAGACATTAATGCGCAAAGTTGCAAAAAAAGATTTCCAAATCAAAAAATTGTCAGAGGCGAAAAAGGTGCCGTTCAATACCAGTTACGCATTCAAGACGTCAGTCCATCATACGATGCAAAAGTGCCTATTTTCATTCTAAATTACTCGAAACTACTCAGGTTAATCATTGGTCACCTACATTATGGAAACGCACACTGCGATAAGGAGCAGCCATACCATTAGCACTGAAGAGACAGCGATTCTGGATGCCACAGCCACCTAGAGTCATAAACAAATATTTACGCACTTGAATAACGTGTAAAAATGTCAGAAATTGCCATATGGAGCAACGGAGATGCTTACCAACAGAGCAGTTAATAATGGGTGGCGGTCGCTAGGTACCCGCGGCCGATTATATGCATAAGTGCCTGCAGAAGAAGCTGTCGGTAGGCCAGAGCAGGCATATCTTCGGTTGTCTGTGACCACTAAGCCACGCCCATTCATCACCACGTGTCAGAGGTCATGTGCCATGTTTGTATTGCAATAACGTAATAAAGTAGACTTCTGGGAACGTTCAGAGAACAAAATGGCAGCAACGTACTAACGTAGAAAATGATAATGCTAAAAATGAAGCAAAAACGTAGATGATTTGTACAAAAACAGAACGGCATCAGAAGGCATAAATGAAGCTGAAAACGTTCCAAAACAAAAGTTGAAAAGTGTAAAAACGAAAACCTGGTAGTTGGAAGACGTAGATTTGTTATTGGAAAAACTTTACAGAAGATAGAGCCATATATTTGTATTTGTACAGAGTATTTAATGCATTAGTGCTTTGTATTTATTTGAGAGTGCATTAGTTTGTAAAAATTTCGATTTGTTTGTTTTACACAAATAAAACACTATTATTTTCTATTTCTGGCATTTCGAGTTCAATATTTCGATGTATCTCTATTCTAAGTGATCGATAGTCCGTACAGGAGCAATACCAGAGATAGGATGATAGGACGTGGCATAAGGCGAACGCAGCGCAATGATCCCCTGACGCTATTAACTGCTGCGCAGCGCAATTAACTATCGCCGTTGCCAGTCGTTTCCGCTAAGGATAGGTTGTCGCGAAGGTTGCGGGTACCTAACGGTACGCACCCGGTAATAATAACCAAACCTTGTGCAAATGTTGGATGCGACCTTATGGGACCATTTGAGTCCAACATCAGACAGAAAATTGCACAAAGTTGTGTTGAAAAGTTTGTTTGTACACATTTCTTACTACCAGGGCTCTGCGTCTTGAATTGGTCGAGAATTTGTCAACTGGAGCATTTTTAAGCAGCTTTACTTGTTTAACATCTCGAAGAGGTGTTACAAACCTTATCCGAACTGATTGAGGAATGAATCTTAGGCTAGGAGCAAAAGTGATGAGCAGTGTTTGAAAATCTGTTCTTTGAAAATGATGAAAATGATAGTTTTGTGACGAACTACAGTGCTTCATATGGCATGGAGTGGATTTCCAATTCACTTGCCTCACCCTGGATAGGAGATGTGTGGGAAAGAATGGTCGGCTCCGTGAAACAATGTTTTCAAAGAAATATCGCACGTAAAAATTGTCATTTGGACAGATTACTACAGTAATATAAAGAATTGAAGCGATATTTAAGTACAAAGAATAATGATGAAATGCCGATAAGACCTATTAAGCCCTTTATTATTATTAATTTCCTACAAGGAAATCTGAACTACTCTATTCCAAGCACACAATAGCAGTGCGGTAACAGCAATAATCATGTGATCAGGAGTTGCTTCAGACGGGTTAGAAAACACAAGAAGCGCAAAAGTTTTCGGAAACGGAAACGAAGGAAAAGTAGAAACAATGCCTCCTACATTAAGATTTGAGCTGTGCATCAACACAGTGTGCATAATTATGTCTAACGTATCGAAAGCATATATATTTGAATTGAGAAGTCATCGTGAGATCAAAATAGCACGATTACGTTGTGGTCTAAAAGTGAGAGCGCAGTGGTTTTCTCGACTATGCAGTGCGAACCGCCAGTCTTTTGCGAGAAATCTGCCTCTCTAATTAGCAAAGACCTTATAGATAATCCTCACTGTTGGCCACTTGGAGCTATAAACACTCTAAAAATGTTAGTTTATTCTTCGATCATTAGCATCATGTTGCTCATGTGGTTAGTTAAGTGTGCACGAACTGAAAAAAGAAAAAGTTCCAGTTGAAGAAGAAACAGTTCCAGTGAGAACATTCAATCCGCATCCGATCAATATACTGTCCAAATCGCATGATTTGCTCCTGCGTAGATGCGAAAACACCGCAAACATGTCAGTGCCCACATGATTCACTTAAAAATTTGAGAAAACAAGTGTACCAGTACGCACTCGTTCACAGAAATCGATGGCGAAGAAATCTACGCGCTGTTCATGGAAAAAAAATCACTCTTGCTATAGAATCCAAGTTGCTTACTGGTGACACCGAGTACACAATCAATCAACCACATGAGATCTCGGTTCTAGGGGGCAAAAGATGCTGCAGCTCTAGCAAAGGTGCAAGAATTCAATTCCTTTGCAGATAATTAATAAGCTCTTGGGTTACAATACAGTGCGAGAATAACGTCTTTCTCAGTGAGTGTTTTCCAACAAACACTCCTGTGCAAAATCTTTTAGATTTCGAGTATTCTTTAGTGTCACAAGTGTGCCACACATCATGTGATGGTATGAACGTTACCACTGATTTACAAAGAACACTCTTGCACCATTCAGTGGGCAAGAGAAATTTGTCCCTGCAAGGACGAGTGCAAGAACTAGATGCAGAGAATTTATTTCTTAGTTTTGATCTTCCTGATCTAAATCCATTAGTGAATACCATAAAAATGCACTGGCATGTTGCCTTTACGGCTTACGCTGCATTGGATGTAGCCACTAGTTTGACGTATTTATTTGGACCACCAATAGTCTTACTAGGAGGAGGAGGAGGAGGAGGACCCAAACGTGGACTACGAGATGCTGCTCAGAGGATTACGAGCCTGTGCTGAACGTGCCTCGAAGTCGCGCACGACAAACTTGGATCGAATTTCGAAGACCACCAAGGAATTGTTAGGAAGAAGAAGGGCTTTGAGGCTTGATCCGAATGCATCGCACATTGAGCGGTTAGTAGCAAACACTAGCTGCAGAAAAGCGTTGCAGGAGGATCTTTCGAAGTACAGGCAGAAGAAGATTCTAGAAGCAGCACAAAGAAGAACGAGTCTAAAGAAGTGCCGCAGGGACCTCCGCGAATATAATATTCCGCTAGCAACCTTGCTGAGCGAAGACGGGACTCGCACGTCTTCTCGTCGTGAGATGGAAATCATTACGGAGAGGTTCTACTCGAACCTTTTCCGTTCATCAACTCCTGTGTCAAGCCCAATCATCCCCACTGGCGATGCTCCACCACGGATTCTCCCTTCGGAAGTACGAGTCGCTATCAAGAGCATGAAACCTGGCACAGCCCCCGGACCTGGTTTTATATCAGCAGACTTTCTTCGGGCTGGTGGCCATCCGCTTCATGTAATCTTAGCAGCGCACATGACATCCTATCTTCAGAAAGAAAGGATCCCAGACCAGTGGAAGACCTCGCGAACCGTTCTTATCCATAAGAAAGGTGACCGAGAGGACCTTCGGAACTACCGTCCGATATGCTTGCTGAGCGTGTTATACAAAGTATTCACCAAGATCATCCTCACACGCATATCTAGGACGCTGGATGAAGCCCAGCCTCAAGAACAAGCTGGATTCCGCCAAGGGTTCAGCTGCTTGGACCACATCCAGACCGTGTCGAGGGTCATAGAGGTTTGCCGGGAATACCGCCTGCCCCTTGTTCTAACCTTCGTCGACTATGAGAAAGCCTTTGACAGCGTAGAAACGAATGCAATACTGTCAGCGCTGGTCGATCAAGGTGTGGACGCGTCGTATGTGAGGACATTAGCCAATTGCTATGAACGATGCACGACTAGGATACAGCTTTTCCACCGCCCTCTCACCATACCCATTGGAAAGGGGGTACGACAAGGCGATACTATATCGCCGAAGCTGTTCACGGCTGCATTGCAATGGATAATGAAATCACTATCCTGGGAAGAAAGGGGCATACGTGTTGATGGAAGATTTCTTTCGAACCTTCGTTTCGCGGACGACATCGTTCTCTTTTCGAGCAGCACCAATGAAGCAGAAACGATGCTCAACGAATTGAACGAAGCAGGGAAGAGAATAGGACTACGAATAAACAGAAAGAAGACACAGTTCATGAAGAACGCGCACTGCGAGGACGGAGGAGTACAACTTGAAGGCTCCCAAATCGTGGAAACTCCGTCATACGTATACCTCGGACGTTCTATGAACATGGAAAACGACTTGAAGGAAGAACTGAATAGAAGAATGAGAGCAGCATGGGCAGCATTCGCAGCCGTCAGGGAAGCTACGGACCAACTGACGGACCATGATCTTCGTGCCCATCTGTTCGACTCGACAGTCCTTCCAGCGCTCTGTTACGCAGCGGAGACGTGGGCAGACACCGCGGCCACGTCTAGGAAGCTACTTATTACCCACAGAGCCCTTGAGAGATGTCTCCTGAAGTTTAACCGGCGCACACAACACCTTGCCGGTCTTCGTAGCTCCGACTTAAGAGGAATGTCCCGTCTTCGCGACCCAGCGGAATATGTATCGAAAGCAAAACATAGATGGGCCGGTCACATCATGAGAAGAATCGACGATAGATGGACTAAAAGAACGCTAGAGTGGATCCCAAGGGACGCTAAACGCCCCCGAGGGAGACCGCCAACGAGATGGAGTGACGTGTTCGCTGCACGGATGGACCAGCTGAGAGCTCAGCTGGATACGGCACAAGGACCTCGTCAACGTCACTCACGAAACTTGAGAACATCTTGGATGACAATGGCGAGGGAACGAAACGAGTGGAAGAGATGCTGGGGCCCGCACGTCGAGTGAAGACGGGCCATCTAAGTAACTAAGTAAGTAAGTAGTCTTACTAGTGGTCAAAATAATGCTGTCGTTAGCGCTCAGCATAATCATATTCGTTTGGGGAATCGTATGCTTGTGACAGAATCTGCTTAGCAAGGTTACTGCGTAGATGATTTGTAAATACAGGCAGTAATCTTGCTCATCATAACAAGCACATTTAAAAATTAAAAGAAAAACTCGAAAGGTGTTCTTCTCATTAGTAAGCCTGCCCACTACGCACATTGGAAAGATAAAATGTGGCAGCTTCAAAGGAGAACAACTATGGGTACATTAATCTTCATAGCGCTCATAGTTGGTTCTCAAACTCCGAAGAGCGACGACGTCGCCACCGGCACCAACAAGCCGCAATGGACCGATATTGAACCGGTGATCTCTGTCTAAACACTGGTTTCAACTGTTGTTAAGCTTCCGTTCTTAAATGTTTGGCCCGGAGTGTCCTGTTATTTGGTTCAGGACCTCCAATCCTATATAGTTATATCACCTTTTGTGCACAATTCCATACCCTATCCGTTATGTACACATTGTTTCGGCATTTTAAAGACCATTATTTCGGGGGCATCTCATCAAGATGACCACACGCTAAGCTTGTTGTCTATGACCGCCCACGATGGTCTGGTGCTTTTGGGGCTCTTAGTGAGTACTGTAATCGTTGCCCTTTCATAGATATTCAACAACTGAACCACTTGCACCCTAAGGCATTAGCCATATCGCACAGTGCAAAAGAAGGAAACTAACATTTCCTTCGCATCACCACACTTCTATTCAAAAGGAGAAACAAAATAGTGTTAAAAAACTATCTTGAGTCCATTTTTTACTACATCCTTCAGTTCATTCAGGATGTCTATCTGATTCGCCTTTGACATTTCTCCCATGACTTCAGAGAATAACGCTTTCATCTACTTTTTTTCTTAAAGACGATGCTACGAAGAAAAACACTAGACTTCAACGCTCTTCTCCAATTCTCTGGAGAGCTTTGCGACAATTATGTCTTGCAAAGTCTTCTTTGATTACAGTTTTATCGTTAGCAGTATCTTTAGTTCCAACTTCAATTAAGTGAGAAGTTTATTACTTTAGGTGGAGAGACAATTCCCTTTATATATGACTGAGATGACCTTCCAGGACATTCTATGGTCTTCGTACCTCATTTCCTATTGAGGGGACATTCTAGAACATTCGGAGAAAGTGTAGTTGGGTGACACTAATCCGCGATATGGTTGAACTGTACCCGTACACTAATAGGACGCAAACTCGACCTGAACCTAGAGCGCAAAGTCCGTTTTTAACTTTCAAATGACTAATGAATAACTTGATTGAATAGTTTTGAGAAGGCGATAGTTCATCAACAGGTTCATCGACAGGTCATCACCTACGGCAGCACCTTTTTGCAGTGTTTGGTAAACATATGCCATATAGCTGTACAAATCATATATCTCGTACATTTCCAAAGTGTATACTTAGATGCCTGACTGCGTTTAGTAAAAGCAGGGTCACCACGTGCAGGTAACAATTAGTCTTGTATACATACGTCTGTAGATGTACCATCTATGCGATTTACGATATTTGTGTACGGAGGGCGAACAAGATAGTAAGCTAGAGAGGAAATAGACTCAACTACCCAACTTTGAAGTGCACTTGATCTTTGAGTCTACGTTGGAATTCACTTCGAACGGAAGGGCAGAAAGACACAGTGTTGAACAAGTTAGCGCTTTTTGTTATAGTTTAATTAAATTTTTGGGAAAATGACAGCAGTTGTGTTTTTAGCAAATTCTAGCAACGATTTCGTTAATCTTTTGGATTTTTGTTACAAGTGTACCATTTAGAGCTTGAGAGGTGCGACGAATACTTGCATACGGGGTATTTGGTTGCAGATCTCAGTAGCTAGTGGACAATATCTTCAGGCAGCTGTCGGCATCACTTATCAGCATCAAGCGTGTAGTTAGGAAAGAACCTTCCTGAAAGCGACCAGCCTTGCCTGATTATTACACGTGTAGCCGTACTATATTTGAAAAGAATAGAATAACTACAGAGAAGAACGTTGTACCTACAGAGCGATATTCTTCAGAACTGCCTGTTTTATTCCTTCTTTATTCACTTCATTTTTTGTTTTACCTGCATTCTTCGCTCTTGGAAATTGGAGTAAAGTCATCAAGTCAAAGAAATAATTATGCCTGAGCGAATCTTTCTACGATGACTGGAATAGAACAAACGAATGACGAAGAAAAATGAAGATTCACTGAAGTACAAATCAGAAGAGGATTACCAAAGTGTGGATTCAGAATTAAGTCAAGGATTAGCAGTTCAGTGAGACAGAGCCCCATTTTCGTTATCAGAATTTTCAATTTCGAGTTTTGCAAGGATTTTTTTTTTTACAATTTCCAAGATTAAAGCAGCATATCACGAAAGATTCCGTTTAAAAAAACATTCTTCTATGTAGTTGTTCTGTCCTTTTCAAATGTAGTAATCAATGCGGTAATACAGCTGTACTCGATGCGTGTCCTAAGGTATCTGGTGGGTCTGCGTGCCTTTCCATAGAGGCTGAAGTATTTTGTAGAAAATTTGAAAAATACAGACTTTTTTGAAATACAATACCGCTACTAACTTGTGTCCCAAAATCCGTCGCCGACGGATTAATCCGTCGCAAACCGTCGGAATTCTTGGAAGTGGTCAAAATTAAATTTTGAAAGTACCATTCGAAAGTAAATGAGCTACTGATTTCAAATATACTTCGAGAATTTACTTTTGACAAATGTGTGGCCTGAAAACGGGCAAAGTTTCCTCAAGCCCCGTTAATTACTTTCACACCTCCGCAATCCTTCCATTGGCATATCCCGCGGATACATCGCCATGGAAGGAAGGGGTGTTCATAGGATTTCCGCTTATTTCTCGAAATTGGACAAAACGTTCATTACATCCGTAATCAGGAGGTTATTTAGAGCATTTTGGTACCCCACATCATATGTTGGTCCGAAATTTCCATTCTCTTCAGAAATTCACGAAAGTGCTCCATCGAAGATTAATAAAACGTCACACTTTCAAAGCTGTAAAAAATCTCCTCGGAAATTTATCAGCAAACAACTTGTACTTGACAACAGTTTATATTGTAAGTTTCTAGCTTTGAAAATGTCTAGTTTTTCCAGTGTCAAACTTACAACATTACTCTATTTCGTTATTTGGTCCAATTTTTGAACAGCTGTCAACAGCTTAGAATGAACGCTTAAGTCTCGCGATTCGGCACTTGCCTAGAACTTTCCTTTCTTTACGAGAATTGAATTAGGCGCTTACATCGGATGAGAGCTAGACATGGTTTTCGAGTGACCAAATTGAGGAAATTTTCGTCTGTTTTCACAAAACAGAAATTTTTGCAGCCTCTATGAATTTTTTCAGTACCTCAAATACCCAGTTCTTCTCACAAAAAGACGCTCTTTCGAATGATGTTGAATTCACTTTTATTTACAAGCTTCAAAATTTCAACACTGACTCCGCCCTCTTATAGAGCAGGCGATATTCTATAGCTGGAATGGTTATCGCGGCCCAGGCACGGTCTGCCAGACATCTCACACCTTCGATAGGTGACTCCTCTGGCGATTCGGCGTCACAGAGAGACAATAATGTTTGAACATAAATGAACGGTGACGAGAATTCTACACAGTTCTTAGTCATCGGAACTATAAAGCTACTTCAATTTCACAAGCTTTCGGAAAGAAATACAAACAAACGAAACAAACCTCCTGAAAAAGACAGACATGTAATAAATTAAAACGTTTTATGGAGGAAAAAATCGGAACTTTTTAAATTTTTGAATTTTTCGTGTCTTGCAGTTCAATTCGAATAATATTCACTTCTTCCTTTTCTTCCCTCTCCTTTTCTTTTTGTTTCTTCGTTTAGTTTCGTCAGTCATTTTCCTTCCTAGCCGTTTCAAATTATCACTGCTGTTTTTACAAATAAGAACTCTTTAGAATTTTCATCACCGTTCATTTATGTTCAAACATTATTGTCTCTCTGTGATGCCGAATCGCTAGAGGAGTCACCTATCGAAGGTGTGAGATGCCTAGCAGACCATGCCTGGGCCGCGATAACCATTCCAGCTCAGAATATCGCCTGCTCTATAAGAGGGCGGAGTCAGTGTTGAAATTTTGAAGCTTGTAAACAAAAGTGAATTGAACATCATTCGAAAGAGCGTCTCTTTGTGAAAAGAACTAGCTATTTGAGGTACTGAAAGAATTCACAGAGGCTGCAAAAATCTCTGTTTTGTGAAAACAGACGAAATTTTCTCCAATTTGGTCACTCGAAAGCCATGACCAACTCTCATCCAATGTTAGCGCCTAATCAACTTCTCGTAAAGGAAGGAGAGTTCTAGGCAAGTACCGAATCGCGAGACTTAAGCGTTCATTCTAAGCTGTTGACAGCTGTTCAAAAATTGGACCAAATAACGAAATAGAGTAATGTTGTAAGTTTGACACTGGAAAAACTAGACATTTTCAAAGCTAGAAACTTACAATATAAACTGTTGTCAAGTACAAGTTGTTTGCTGATAAATTTCCGAGGAGATTTTTTACAGCTTTGAAAGTGTGACGTTTTATTAATCTTCGATGGAGCACTTTCGTGAATTTCTGAAGAGAATGGAAATTTCGGACCAACATATGATGTGGGGTACCAAAATGCTCTAAATAACCTCCTGATTACGGATGTAATAAACATTTTGTCCAATTTCGAGAAATAAGCGGAAATCCTATGAGCACCCCTTCCTTCCATGGAGATGTATCCACGGGATATGCCAATGGAAGGATTGCGGAGGTGTGAAAGTAATTAACGGGGCTTGAGGAAACTTTGTCCGTTTTCAGGCCACACATTTGTCAAAAGTAAATTCTCGAAGTATATTTGAAATCAGCAGCTCATTTACTTTCGAATAGTACTTGCAAAATTTAATTTTGACCATTTCCAAGAATTTCGACGGTTTGCGACGGATTAATCCGTCGGCGACGGATTTTGGGACACAAGTTAGTAGCGGTGTTGTATCTTGCTCCCTCTTCCTTGCCTACTTCATCCTATAATAGCCTAACACTCCCATATTCGACACGTACTCTTTTACGAGTTCGAATCTGGCTACCCTGCTGAAGCCCATCGAAACTTTAGTCAAGTATTCGGCACTGAAGTCCTTGCTGAGCGGTCTGTGCGCGCCTGATTCCAGCGCTTCAAAGCCAGAAACAAGGAACTCAAAGATGAGCCTCGCCCTCGCCCTGGTCGACCGACTGCAATATCGTTCGACGAACTGAAGAATCTGGCGGAGTAGCATCCATATGAAGGTGTGCGGTATTTTGCTACCAGTGTCAATTATAGCTGTGAGAGACATCAAAGTTTTGGCAGTATTATGTAGATTACGAATATGTAACTATCATTTCACTTTTCGAAAAATTATATATCCTTGGGGCGGAATTATATCTGTCGAAGAATTAGCTATTTTACTGTATGTTAACACTCAGCATGGTTACAGATGATTTTCTCAGAAATTATACACACGCATGCAGACGTCCACTTTAGTAGGAGGTCGTCCACAGTTTAAGTGATCTGACGTGAGATTCTTATCTTTATCAGTATGATGATGACTTCCTCGTTATTTGGCGCTATTATACCATTTTATGTTAACTGTTGGGAAGCTTAGATGAGCTTACATGTTATAGCATATAGAAAGGAAGAATATTATGCTCTTAAATAACGGGCTTAGCCTCTCGCGTATGTATATGTAAGTATGGGTGTGGGACGAAATATTAGAGAGCAGAGGGACGGGTCATAAGGCGTCCAATTGCTGCACCTCGCCAGAAAATGCTGAGAGCAGCACATTTGGTATGACAGCACAAAAGTTGGAAAAAGTTTGCACAATTATTGGTGCAGTAGTACCGGGCAATAACTCCAAGCGGATTTGTCAAGAAGTGATTGAGACGTTGTGAACAGTTTCATAGCCGTGACAACTGCATGTGTTGTGTTCCATCCGTAAGTCTATTTTTTGCAATTTAATCTCAGATTGGTAACATCCTTTAAACAGGCACGCAAATAGCTGTTTAAATAGTAGTTCACGTGGTCCGACAAAGAACCATAACTTTGTCGTTATAATAATGACGTTCACGTTGTTTCATGCTAGTACATCATTCTACGTAAATTGCTGGAGAGGATGAGAATATCTAATGCATCAAATAATGCTTTCAAACTCAAGCGGTAGCTAAGAAAAACAGGTGTAAATTCAAATTTGGATATGCTCCAAGTGAACCACTGATCCCTTTACAAAGAAAACTATCGGATCAACGCCCAAAGTTCTTGAAAAAAGAACCGAGAAAAATGCCAGGAAGAGAAAACTTCAATTCCATAGCAAAAAGTTACAGAAGTGCAACTACGCCTGTTGCTTATTGATCAGACAAGGCGAGCGAAGCGAGAATCACAAGAAGTCTGAACCACATCTAACGCTGGTTTTCAGACCGATCCTTAATAAGTGTAAAATAACATTTGCTTTGTGCAGTTTTACATCTTTTTGAAACAGTATCAAATCACATCGTGTTCAGCTATTTGTACTGGATTTAACAAGAAGAGAACTAAAAATTGGAGCAAGGGCTTGTAAAGAAGGAGAAGCTAAACTTGCCACTGTAAAGTCTCAACCTTCTAAACCTTTGAGAGCTGTTTATGTATCAACGAACACAATATAGTTTAAAGGTTGCAACAAAAGTGCAAAAAACTGGAACTTCTTTACAATTTAGAAGTCTCCACAATGAGGAAAAAAAACCAAAAAAAGAAACAATGCTGACGCGATGACAATACGAGGTCACGCTATTCAAGTTTAATAGTAGTATAACATTTCTATCTGTATGCATTTGTACAACGAAAGCGCTAGTGTGCATCCAAACACCTGAAACAGTAACACTGTTCTGTTTCCCTAGAGAGAAAAAGAAAAGAAAAGAAACATTCAAAAACATAACAATATGCATAAGCATAAGAACTAGCACCTGGAGAACAAATAGAACTAAGATCACTCCGAGCGCTGCAGAGAATCGCAGGCGGTTGAAATAGAACATATGTGTTATGCAACCCTGTAAATTTGTGGAACTGTTAGATGTGGGTTGAGAGTAAAGACGAATGAAATTTGTTAATAATGTGAGGGAATATCACTGTTTGCCAGTATTGTTCACCCCTTGTTCTATTTGGATGTGGTCTAATTTCGTTAAAATGCATACCGGCTTACCAATAGCAGAAAAAAATACTGATGGATTTTTGAAGACTGGGAGGATATTTCCATTTCGTACGATACCCTGAATGTGCGTGGAATGAGGTTCTGGTCGGGTCCGTTATAAATGCTTGTGCAACTTTACCAAGTTCGTTGCCCCTACGGAACTATTCTATTGCTCTAGAGAGTGGTAGCGAATGCGTTGGTACAGCAGTTAACAAGTAACTGTGATAGCGCTGCCTGCACTAAGAGAAGAAAACTGCACATCATACCGTACAACCTGTCCTATCTAGAGCATTACTCATATGAAGCCATAGCTATGTACAGCTCTTTACCGATTCTCTATTGTCAATATAATGTTCCACTACGGCTATGTTCGGGCGAATTTGGTTGTATAGAAAACTCGCCACATAATTTCTTCAGACAAATTAACTTGGGGAAAAAAGTGTGTGCAATTCTTATTCGTGCAAACTGAAGAAAGTATACTAAATATCTCAAGCAGGTTCAGAGTGCGGTGCGAGAACTAAGTATAATTAAAACAGCTATTACTCGGGCATTAGAAAAGAAAGAGAGTGCGCCGTGTTATATGTTGTGTTATTTGTTATATCAATTGTCTTTCTCATAGCATTTCAGGTTCAGTGCTATCATGGAGCACCTTCACACTAGAGCAGCGCGTATTCAAATATGACTGTTTTGTTAGAAGTGGCGAGCAGGTCACGTAGTTCAGTGGGGATTCCAATGGAGATTCAATGCTATTCGAAACCATTCTCTTTGCGCGCAATCCTACGTTGTGTTAATCTAATATCAGGAGCTTCAACAGCATAAAAATCTCATTTCAAAATATAGCGGCGTTTCATCTCCTTTTCGGTCTTCTCACTTGTCCACAATCCACAAACTATACCTCTAGTCACGTGTGTACGAGGACAATCCTTGCATGTTAAATATATCGAAAAAAGCGATCCGTCATCAAATCATCATAGACCCGCTGGAAAGAGTAGTGGCTAGTTTCCTTCACCGACTTCAACCATGCAACAACGAAAACAGACATTACATACCAGAAGTAGTTTTCCGTTCATAAAATGTTAGAATGCTATGTTCTTACCTGTGTCATTTTGTCTATAAATTTGGTTTGTAGCAGAAACTAACGATTTCATTATTATTTGATAGACAATTGGTTCCCACAACGTATTCTATGTTTCGTTATGCGTTCCCTTGCGTTACGTAAGTCAGACTATGTAGAGTAGCAGTTTGGCCTCTATCTGTCCGACGCAAATTTCTGTGTTCACTTCAGAATCGTGTACACTTAAGATTTCTGTGACTAAAGGCAGTATGCCACAAATCTGACGCAATGAGGAAATCTGCGGGATACGATAGAGATGGGATTTTAGATTGCGGGATCGGAGGTGGTCCTAACCAACTCTCCTTAATCGTTGTAAAAGACGGCGTAAAAAACGCCGTTTTTTACGACGATTTCAGTTGCAACGCGCCACTCTTATGGAAGCACCGCGTCCACTGCTGAGAGGAGCGGAACATGTACATAGAGGAGCATTCTAACGTACCTCTTAGGATCTAAATCGGTTCCCAAGCCCTTCTTTGGGAAGAAAGGGGAGGAACCATCGCGGATCCCGCAATATACAACCCCATCTCCAACTTTTTCCGCGGGCTCCCTCCCTTAGATTCCTGATATGCTGCCTTTAAATTAAAGCTCTGCTTGTTTGCTGCTCATTTCACATGAGCGTAATACCTGTAGTACACTAACTGAACATCGAGATAAAATGTGCGATGAAACATGCGAAACAACATTTCGACAGAGAGCAACATGCTCAACAACGCCAAAGCAATGACGTGCTTCAAAGAATGGTGAAGACCAAAATCTACATGAATACGTGAAAATCTCATGCAGCGTTAATTCAATGACTGGTTTTTTCTAACGTAATTGCGAATTGCAAGCTTTTAGTAGGTCGCGTATTCATCTGATTCGCAGTGATATAGTATGCGTAGCTAAGGTAGGGATTAATACGTTGGAAAGACACCTAAAAGCCTTGCGTTTTGTCGCTTCCGTCGTCAAGGACCTAAGTTCATGTCTGTCTCAAATCATCTCATGCTCATCATGTGAAGTGTCATTTCGCGGTAGTGTTAAGCTCAAAGTAGTAAAAACAGAAGCCGTAAAAAATTGGAGGTACTCTTGCAAGCCACTCCCCAATTGCATTAGCGTTCACCTGGGTATTTGGGTAATCTGGATCATTCCACACCAAAATAACTTCCACGTTGTGTGCCTATTAGGTGCACATCGAAATTGATGACAATGTGCTGCTTGATATTTTCACAAAAAAAGGAGTATCCACAAATAAAATTGCCTTTTTTCGTTCAAAATTTTTTAGGCTCTGTACACCTTTTCTATTTTTTTTTTTTGAAATAGGAGAAGTCGAAATTTTGCCACTTGTTCTTGGAATTCCAGATCAGTGGAATTCTGCAATCCGTAATGTAGAAAATGTGCATTTGGAGATCTCCTTAAATTTTCCATCAAAATATGCAAGAAATTTTCCAGAGGTGGCACTTCTTTTTACACTGAAAGAAACTGCTGAAATTGGAGCTGGTTTGATGTAGCAGTCTAAGGAGCTGCGACACGCGAAGAGTCCCAAGTTCAGCCACCAGTTAGAACAAAACAAACTCTCCACCCGCTAGGATTGGTAAATTGGAAAATGGTAATCTGACGACAGGCCATAAGACAGAGTCGTCATCGAAGTCATCGAAGGCAACTAATCGTGCCCTACAGTCACAATATCACGTGAAGCGTGGTGATGGGAGAAGACCCTCTCGAATACAACTCCCCCTCTCCGGCGCTCCAACGCTGCTAAATGGTCTTCCGCTGCTGCCAATTCAATGAATTGGAGATTTCGTGTGTTTCGAAAAATGAATGTCGAAAATTAGTCCAGAAACAAATAGCAAATGGGAAATTTGGGAGCTGACAGAAGCGGAAAAACGCCAAGTTGTAGAAGAAGCAAATTTGCTGAAATGTTATTGAAATATTGGTATTGAAATATTATCATTTTTATTATATTCTATTTTTATTCTAAAATCTATAAAATATCTTCAAATGCTGATTAAAGCGCCTGATACGAAAAGAAAAGAAGAGTCAAGTGCATAGATCGAATTACAGAAGAGGGTGTTTGAAAAAAGCGGAAAAATCAACATTTTGTTTCAACAATGTGATAATCGGACGACAAAAGTGCGATACCCCGCTGAATCAATTTTCTGCAAAAAATATAAACTTTAAACTTCTTTTATAAGATGAAGAATTCAATCAGTCGTAGTTCTCGGCCGTTTACAAGTCGATGTATTGGAGATTGATGAGCAAAAAAGCCCAGGTTCTGTGCACATAGTTGGGTGTGGAAGATCGCAAAAAACTTCTTGATAACAGGAGCAAGAGAAATATTTTAGGCAGTTTTCTAGTGGAGCTGCGCATACGAGTCTGATTTCTACCTGCACGTGGTGATCCTGCTTTAACTAAACGGAATCAGGTGTTCGAGTGTACGCACTGGAAACGTACGAGCCATACTACCTGCACTGCTCTCTGGCGAAACATTCCCACACAATGTAAGAGGGTGCTGTCTTCCAGCACGTCGCCAAAGACCATGACCTTAACTGCCTGAAGGAAGCATGGAAGTTTTAACAACAACCACTCGTTTCGTCACGAGGAGCCGTCGAGTGAACTCCGACACTGTCGAGTGAACTCCAACAAACCGCCCTGTGCATGCTTTTACGATATCTCTGTTTGCCGTTTGCTGAGTAGGAAGCACACATCAGAGAGATCGACCCGTCATCAGAATCGAAAATTACACCATTTACTAAGTCGGTGCTGATGAAAGAAAAGCAGGTGGCTGGGCGATTGCTGTTAGTCGACTACAACAACCTGGTGGCGGAATGTGGTTCAACGTCGCCTACGTGTGCCTTTGTACGACTATGGGATCTCAGAAGACGTGAACTCTGGATGGTAAGCGCTCATGCACCGAAAATCGCTGAAGACAACGTTATGGACGCCTTCTTTGATGAATTCTATGCGTTTATCATGCTATATAATAACGCGCTTAGTCCGTGTGTGTGCGTACGTGCGTGCGTGTGCGTGTGCGTGTGCGTGTGTGTGTATGTGTGTATGTGTGTGTGTATGTATGTATGTATGTATGCATGTATGTATGTATGTATGTATGTATGTATGTATGTATGTATGTATGTATGTATGTATGTATGTATGTATGTATGTATGTATGTATGTATGTATGTATGTATGTATGTATGTATGTATGTATGTATGTATGTATGTATGTATGTATGTATGTATGTATGTATGTATGTATGTATGTATGTATGTATGTATGTATGTATGTATGTATGTATGTATGTATGTATGTATGTATGTATGTATGTATGTATGTATGTATGTATGTATGTATGTATGTATGTATGTATGTATGTATGTATGTATGTATGTATGTATGTATGTATGTATGTATGTATGTATGTATGTATGTATGTATGTATGTATGTATGTATGTATGTATGTATGTATGTATGTATGTATGTATGTATGTATGTATGTATGTATGTATGTATGTATGTATGTATGTATGTATGTATGTATGTATGTATGTATGTATGTATGTATGTATGTATGTATGTATGTATGTATGTATGTATGTATGTATGTATGTATGTATGTATGTATGTATGTATGTATGTATGTATGTATGTATGTATGTATGTATGTATGTATGTATGTATGTATGTATGTATGTATGTATGTATGTATGTATGTATGTATGTATGTATGTATGTATGTATGTATGTATGTATGTATGTATGTATGTATGTATGTATGTATGTATGTATGTATGTACGTATGTATGTATGTATGTATGTATGTATGTATGTATGTGTGTGTGTGTGACGAAAATACCCCACAATGATGCAAACTTCTGCACCACCTGATAGGTGAGCACTCTACCTTTATCTATTGCCCAAAGTTATATAGCCATCTATGTTGGCTTCGATAAGGCAAGTTAGTTTTCACTCATATGTTAGTGAGAGTAAATAAACTTTTATGTGGGTGTATACTTCCAAATTTGCAAGCTATCATGCTATTTAATAACGGGCTTGTTCTGCCGCGTGTGTGCATCTGCGTATTTGTGTGTCTCAGTCAAGAAATCTCAAAAAGAGAGGAGACAGATACCGTGGCGTCGGTTTGGTGAGCTGGAGCCCCAACGCGGTAAAATTGGGTGGGACGGGCCCCACGAGGGCAGGATGGTGCGCCGATGCTAGCAAGCTATAGAGTAGGGAGAGACGGGTTCCACTGCGTCGGATTGTGGCGCGGGAGCCCAAGCGCAGTAGAATGGGTTTCTATGGCTCCTTCACATGGCTATTTCCCAGCATGTCTCCATGATGCTGCAAAAATCCTTTCTTCAAAAATAGGAAACACACGTGTGAACGGATGCTTAAATACAACACATAGTAGTCGACTGTTTGCGAGATCTGACGTAGAACATTATTTTTATCGCTACGATAGTGATATTCACGTCATTCCATGTTATCACATCATTCTTTGCTAATAGTTGAAAACGGAGGAGACTCATAAGTCGAATAATGTTTCCAAATTGTGGAGGTCTTGAAAGGAAAATAGATGTGAAATGAAGTTTGATTGTTCTCCAAATATAGAACTGATACGTCTAAGGAAAAACCATAAAATCTTTCGTCTACGCCTAAATTTTCGGGCAAAAAAAATTGAAGAAAGCGTTGATAGGAAAAAAACAACTCTAATTTTACAAAAAATGTCGCTACTATTATTTCTTATTGATCGGTGAAGGCGAGTGAAGCGAACACCAAATAAGCTTGAAGTCCGGTTTTAGCCGGACGTTCAGGCTGGTATTTAAAATATGGGGGACGGTCGTTAGGCACCAGCAGCCGATTATCTGCGGCTGAATAGTTGCCTGCAGAAGAGGCTGTAGGCAGGCCAGGGTAGGTATATCATAGGCTAGCTGTGGTCACTAAGTCACGCCCATCCATCGCCACGACATTGAGGTCATGTGCCGTGGTTTATATTGCAATAATGTGATGGAGTTGACTTCTGGGAAGGTTCGAAGAACGTAAAGGCAACAATGTGGCAACGTATTAAGGAAGAAAATTTTTTGAAAAAAACGTAGAAAATGAAAGTACGAAAAATGAAGCCAAAACGTAGAAGATTTGAACAAGAAAAAAACAACATCAGAAAACATAACTGAAGCTGAAAATGTTCCGAAATAAAAGTTAAAAATTGTAAAAACGAGAACTTATTCGTTAGAAGACGTCTATTCGTGGTTGAAGAGACTATATATATATATATATATATATATATATATATATTTGTATTTATATAGAGCATTTAATGGGCGTAAGGTACTGCTATAGTTTGTACAAGTTTCGATTTATTTGTTTTAAACAAATAAAACATTATTTTCTATTTCTGGGATTTGCAATGTGCAATCGTTCGATGTATCTCCATACGTAGGCGATCAATATTTCGTAAAGAAGCAATACCAGCAATAGGGTGCTCCTGCGAGGCATGTTTCGCACCTCATTAGACGATGGGAGCCGAACAGGCACGATGTAATGGGCGGGGCATCAAACAAACGAGCGCAATGTTCTGCTGACGCTATTAACTGCAGCGCTGCGGAATTAACGATCGCCATTGTCAGTCGTTTTTCCTAAGCATAGGTTGTCGCGGAGGCTGTGAATACCTGACGATACGCACCCCTAAAATACCCAGCCAGCAGGTGGTAATTGTCGGAACCGACGCAAATGCGAAGATGAGACTTGAACAACAATCCGATGTGCAAAGAAAATGGTATTATCTAGCAGAACGCATGTCGGATAAGGGTGACCCTCCTATCGACTTATGTGAACAGACGGACCTCGTCATCCACGTTTAAGAGCAATCATCGATCGGCACACGTGGCAGGGGTCAACATTTTTAACGCCTGAAAAGCAGCACAAGCGGAAGATGAGAATGCTCAAATTTTAGCTCCATTATGTCCTGACGGGGAACAATCGTCATTCGATATCCGGAAATCCAGAGCTGTTTGGGACGTCGCGTTCGACTCTGACCACCATCCAGTTCCTCTCAGCTTCAAAATACACTCTCACAATAAATGGCAAATCTGGTGAAGGATTGGGTGGAGGCGAGCGCAGAAATGCTGAAATATCTTCCTCCATTTGGGATTAGCGAGATGACAAATATAGCCCATTCAATTTGGATAGACGAAAGGATACCCGTGGAGAAACGCTATCATAATTCTTCTGCACAAGAATTTATCCGTCACAAACCCTGAGAATTATCTAGAAATCTCTCTGCTGTGTGTTATGTGCAAGGTTTTGGAGCAGTTTACGCTAGACCGACTTACTAAACATCGCGAAGAAACAACGCGCGATGAGCAAGCTGGCTTTCGTCCTGGCCGATCTACGATTGACCAGGTGTTTGTCGTTAGGAGAGTGATCGAAATCTGACAGCAGTAGTCGATGCCGATGCAATTAGCCTTTCCGAACGTTGACCCCGCTTTCGACTCTCCCTATCAAGGCCGTTCTCTCAACGCGCTCCGCGCCGATGGAGTACCAGGTCCGTTTGTTCGTTCGTGTCAGATACCTTGATGGCAGACTTAAAGAACAATTGCTGTAGTTCGAACACCAGTCGGATGTACAGCAACATTTAAATAGGTAACTGGAGTAAGATAAGGGGCGCTGGCAAGGCTCTTCCTATTCAACTTCGCCATTGACGACCTTGTGCGAAAAACAATAGATCGTTTCCTGCCGATATCATCAGGACTTCCCTGAACAGACATCGAGAACGCTGACGATGTTGTTATAATCGCGGAAAGCAGTACGAAACTTCAACATGTTGTCAACCTTGTATCGAAGCTGGCTGCAGCTTACGACTACACCCTGATAAATTCAAGCAGGTGTGGATCTCTTCGACACCTCGAAAGGGAATCAGGGTGGACGGACAACCGATAGAACTCGTCGATGAGTTCAGTTACTTGGGCTGTATGTTGAAAAATAACGGCAGCTAAGAGAAAGATATTCAGCAAAGATGGGCTAAAGGATTCCTGCATTCAACTCCTTAGTGAAATGCTCCCATTACCAACAAATGCTCAGACGGGTGCTTGGCTACTTTTACCCTGGGTTATGCCACAATGAAGATCTTTACGCGGAAATCGATGTGGTGTACCGACGTAGTAGAAGATATCAACATCTTGCACCGCCATCGAATGTGGCTACATAATATCGTCTCCGATTCTTTGGTCATATATTAAGGAGACCAGCAGATCTCTTTGATCAACGAGTTCTGAGGACTATGTTGGGTTCAAGCTTAGGCGGGACGTAAGGTTCCGCAAGATATAGAATAGCAACGAATGGATTGATTCTGTGCACACTTTTGCAGAAGATCGAGGTTTTGCCAGAGCTATGTTCAAAGACGGCACACCTTGACGAAGATGATAATCGAGCAGGCGATTAAATCGGCCCGCCGATTAAGTCAAGTAAGTAGGTCAGGTTTTTCAGTGAAGAAGATTTGCCCTACAATATAGCCATACTTCAGTTTTTCGCAACCTCCTAGTTTTTTTTTTTTTGAAGTTCAGATGGGAAAAACGACAAAGCTCTAAAAATTGTATTCGCCAGGTATTTTTATTTTGGTAGAAGAATTTTCTTATCCACCAATTCTTCTAGCTGCGCCCAAATTCGAGTCCCTTCAGCAGATAATTACTGAAAAACCTGAATAGTTTTTAAAACGTATGAAGACGAAAGGACGACAAGCCCAGGCAATTTGGTGGCAGACCTGTTGAAGTCACGAAGTTGGAATCCTCATTCACTCATTGGCGCCCTTATTTCTGGTCGCTTCCTTTTACTTTTTTCTCTTAGGAACTTTAGCTTAGATCAGTCTTAAAGGGAGACTCTCTGAGACTAATGCTTAGGTATTAGGGCACCGATTGATTTAGTTATCTACTTCCAGAATTCCAGAAGGGCGTCACTTTAATGCTCGACAATGTCAGGAGGCGACTAAACGTCGGATCCCTGCTAGAACCAAAATTTCCGAAGAGCAAAAAAAAAAAGTTAAAGGATAAAATGTACGACACCGCTACCAAATTCTGTCTCAAAATCCGTCGCAAACCGTCGGAATTCTTCGGAATGAGCAAAACTAAATTTTGAAAATACCATTCGAAAGTAAATGAGGTGTTGAGTTCAAGTATACTTCAAGAATTCGGTTCTAACAAATGCGTGGACTGAAAAGAAGCAAAGTTTCCGCAGCCTTCGTTAATAACTTTCACACCTTCGCAGTCTTTGCATTGCATATCCGGCGGATAGAACTCCGTGAAAGGAAGAGGTGTTAATAGGATTCGCCTAATTTCTCAGAATTAGGCAAAATGTTTATTATATTCGTGATCAGAAGGTTGTTCAGAGCATTTTGGCACGTCATTTCATATATGTGTTCAAATTTCCATTCTCTTTAGGAATTGACAAAAGTGCTCCATTGAAGGTTAGTGAAAAAGCATAGATTAACTAGCTGTGAAGAATCGGAAATTTTTCAAGTGAACAATTTGTTCTTGCAATAGTTCAAACAGTAAGCTTCTGGCTTTGAAAGTGCCTGGTTTTTTCAATGCCAAACTTGGCTCTATTTCGTTATTTGTTTCAATTTTGAAGAGATGTTATGGCTTAGAATGAACGCTCAAGTCTCGCGATTCGGTTGCTTGCTTAGGACTCTTCTTCCTTTACAAGATGTGTGGTGATTTAGGCGCTTGTATTGGATATTAATTGGTCGTGGTTTTTGAGTTAGCAAATCTTAATCTCATTTCTTTTTGTTTCCTGATTTAATTTCGTTTGTTAGTCATTTTCCTTCGTAGTCGTTCCAAATTTTCACTGCTGCTTTTATAAAAGAGAACTGTATAGAGTTGTCGTTACCGTTCATGCATAATCATGCAGGTGAGCACTCTACCTCATCACCATTGCCCAAAAAAGACATACAGAAATGTCTGCTGTCTTTGATAAGGCAAGTTAGTTTTCACTCATCTGTTAGTGAGGCTAAATAAACTTTTATGTGAATGTATACTTCCAAATTTGCAAACTATCATGCTGCATAGTAATGGGCTTATTCTGTCACGTGTGTACGTCTGTGTATGTGTGTGTCTCAGTCAAGAAATCCCAAAAAGAGAGGGAGACGGATACCATGGCGTCGGTTTGGTGCGCTGGAGCATCAAGGCGGTAAAATTGGATGAAACGGGTTCTACGACGTCGAATTTGTGCCCCGGAGCCAGGTAGCTGTAAAGTGGGGTGACACGGGTCCCATGGGGGCGGAATGGTGCGCCGGTGTCAGGAAGCTATAGAATGGGGAGAGAGGGGTTCCACTGCGTCGGATTGGTGCGCTGGAGCCCCAGCGCAGTAGAATGGGTTTCTATGGCTCCTTCACATGGCTATTTTTCAGCATGTCTCCATGATGTTGCAAAAATCCTTTCTTCAAAAATAGGAAACACACGTGTGAACGGATGCTTAAATACAACACATAGTAGTCAACTGTTCACGAGATCTGACGTAGAACGTTATTTTTATCGTTACGATAGTGATATTCACGTTTTCATGTTAGCACATCATTCTTTGCTAATAGCTGAGAACGGAGAAAACTCGAACTACTTTAAATGATGTTTCCAAATTGTGAAGGTTTGAGAGAAACATATTCTCCAAATATAGAATTGAGTGTTTAGGGAAAATCTTTCATCTATGCTTAAATTTTCGGGTTAAAAAAATTGAAGGAAGGGTTGATAGAAAAAAGCGATTCTAATTTTACAAAAATGTCGCTACTGTTATCTCTCATTGATTGATGAAGGCGACCGAAGCTAACAGCAAAAAAAGCTTGAAGTCCGGCTTTAGCCGGACGTTCAGACTGGTCAAATATAATGATCACACACACACACACACACACACACACACACACACACACACACACACACACACACACACACACACACACACACACACACACACACACACACACACACACACACACACACACACACACACATACACACACACACACACACACACACATACACACACATACACACACATACACACACACTCACACACACACACACACACACACACACATACACACATACACACACATACACACACATACACACACATACACACGCACACATACACACACATACACACACACTCACACACACACATACACACATACACACACACATACAAACACACACATACACACACATACACACACATACACACACACATACACACACACATACACACACATACACACACATACACACACATACACACACACATACACACACATACACACACACATACACACACACATACACACACATACACACACATACACACACATACACACACATACACACACACACATACACACACACATCATGATAATAACAAAATGGTGAGCGCATCACAAAGAAAAGAACGTTAGGGAGAATCTTCGACGTTGGATTCTTCCCAGCAGTGGATAGCTCCGGTTGTACTTTGTCTTTCATACTGCTGATTTTCATGTCCCAACCCAAACATTTCAGCGCTTTCATGCACATGGGAAGAAGTGCTTTTCTGTGCATGTTACGAAGTTTTGCATACTACATTTGTCTTTTTGTGTGCGATCTCAACTATAGTGTTGGTAGATCTTATAAGTAGGTTGCAAAACTTTTTTCCCACTTTTCTTACTTAGGACGCTTGACATCCTAAATTTCTCGCTTCTACATCCGAACATATCGTCCTGCTTCAATGGACAGCTTGATTTTCCCTCTTCCCGGCCATTCATGGATACTGTTTCCTCTGCAACGTGCAACTAATCCACTTACGGGAAGTGGCGGGAATGCGAAGAGATCACACCTCCACGGTCCTGCTCGTTCACTCACTAAATAACTATTCTCATGCGAAGGGACATGTAGTCTCAGAAGCGTGAGTATTGATGACAGCTAACGAAACTACAGTCTGATGCATGCATCTTGTTCTTAAGTAGCCGCTATTTAAACGTAACGAGTACTGCAAACTGGCACGACAAACGACTCACCAAAATTCGACTGATGCACCCGAGAACTGTACGTTTTGAACTGTAGTAAAGCAATCTTTTACTATGTTCCTCCGGGAAGAAGATGAACCAGGCCGCATAGGAATTTAGCGTTTACGCTTGGTGGCGACATGTTCAAACAGATGCATTACTGGAGTTAGATATTTTCAATCGTTTTGAAAGAAGAGAAACAATAAAAGCATAACACAACGTAAACTTGTCTCTTGATTGGATCTCCAAATACATCGGTCTGGTCTGCTCCGCGCAATATTCCCGGAATGCTACATCGGCATAGGTGTGTGGCAACATCGCGTGAGCGATACATACAAGTACTGCGGAAACGCGATCGATCATCACTTACAGCAAGCGCGCCCTACCGCCACAGGCTCGAACACTCGAGGATCCCAACACGATGGCCTATGATACAATGGATAGAAGGATCACGAACATCGTCGAGGACCAGTAGGCCCAAATCCGGTTCGCCTTCCTCCTCATTAGTTATTCGTGCTCTTATCGCAAGCTCCCGACTCTTTCCATCACTCTCTTATCCGCTTTGGGCACGGGCCCAAATCTGTCTTTTCATATTTATCATAGTTCATTCGTGCTCTTGCACACGCTCGCGATTCTTTATGCTACTCTCTCATACGCTTAGGCCACGGGCCCAAATCAGCTCTCGTCTTTCGTATCATTGCTTATTTGTGCGGTTGTTAAGCTCCCGGCCCTTTACGTTATCTCTCATACGCTGTTGCCAAAACTGTCTTCGCCTTTTGTATCATTGTTTATTCGTGTTGTTGCATAAGCTCTTGACTCTTTATGTTAACTTGTCATGTGTATTGTTTGTTATTTATGTTATCGTTTGTTACACGTGTTATTGATTGTTGAAATAAAGGTTTCATTAAAGACAGCATACCACGAATCTGAGGTGGTGCGGATTTCAGGTGGAGTATTCGTATACGGGGTCGTAGATTATGGAGACGGAGGTAGTTCCGCTCATCTTTCCCTGCATCACTGAAAACAGCCGCCTCCAGAATGCTGCTTTGTACTATGCCATCTATTGCAAAGCTCCACCCCTTGCGCTGCCTCCGCCCTGCGATTCGTCAAAAACCAATTCGGACTTCTCGTGATAGGCAGTAAGGAACGCTACGGGTGCAAAGGTGGTGCACTGCACTAGAAGGCATCGTACAAAACAGCATTCTGGGACCGGCTGCTTGCACTGATTCAGGGAGAAATAGGCGGAACCACCCCGGTCTCCATAATCTACGACTCCCTATACGGATACTCCACCTGAAATGCGTACCACCCCAGATTCGTGGTATGCTGCCTTTAACCAAGTTTGAGGTACCAGTCATACCAGACGTTTGGGACGTGCCAGAGAACCAAATTCCCACGTCGAAAAGCCCGTGGGACATTCGAACTATTCAGAGACAACGCCACTGAACCACCAAAACAAGCAAGCGCGATTTTCATTCGTTCATATGCAGCCATGGACACAGCATTGTAGCGCGGCTATGGTCCAGTACTCCAGTCAGAGAAGCAGTGGAACAGCACGGAATCGTTATTTTCTATCTAATACCTGCCTTATTTGTGTTACCACTACATAGATGCTGATGTTTATAAAGAATATTGCAGAACAGTGCATTAGTGTGGGACATTTCGATTCTTTTGGAACAGTCTTGATAATTTGTCTTGAATTGGGTATAGTAAACAGATCGAAGTATCTACATCTAATATTCACGCGTTCACATGTACATGAATCAAAACAACTAACCATTCCACATCAGACTAAAACAGATCGTCCTCAGAAGTTATTGAGTCACAAAGCCAGAAGCCCACAATGATACCGAACACCTGCAGTTACTCATGCAAAACAAGTTCATGTACTTCATACACATGCTTCCTTATTGTTGTAGAAGAAGAAACCACCTGTATCAAAGCAATCAGTACAACAGTCCATGATACAACTTTAAAGTGCGATGTGAGTTCTTGAAAAGATTCAGCAATTTTTGCATAACATCCCTAAATGACATTGTAAACATTGAAAAGAATCTCAAATCATTCCGATGTCTGCACATACAGGAATGATGTGCACACTAGTTAAACATGGTCTTCAGCGACTTAGAGTGATATAAATCTTAACAGAATAGAACAACAAACTGAACTACAGACGTGATTCTACGTTAGCGAATGGGATGTGATATCGTGAGGAACTAGCATGAGGATTGCTGCGATTTTATGAAGCCAAAAATGAAACGTATCAACATTCTACATTTTATTGGCGACTCTAAATTGCATCTATAGATAGACTTGCTTGTGGACAAACTTAAGGATTCTTCCTCAATTTTAACCTCAACGGATTTGAACATGTCACCATTTTAGAAAAGATTGGTCCTGTTTTCAATTTCCAGCATCCATGACGCAAAGAAATTGCGCATAGTTCAGTGAATTTTTGTTTTATCTCTTGCGCGTAAAAATGGACATAGTCGGCATCAAAAGTGTACAACTAGGAGGATGCGGTATGTCTTCGATCGGAGCAGGGCGGAGGAAGAATGGAGTGAGTGTATGTTTCTTCAGGTGCATCGCGTTAACCCTGTTGAATACAGCCGGTACCGACTATACTTACATCTACATGCCGCGATACAAGGTGGCACATTGGTTTGAGTTTTCCATTTGTATCAGCTGGGCAACACGCTGGAGGGAACATATGACGTCCTTCCGTTATGTGGAACCAACCAGACTCATTAAATTCACCAACTTTCGAGTCCACTCCACAGCATTTCTTCTGGAATGTAATATTAATTTCTGCTCTTCAATAGTGACCAGTACAGTGCTTTGTTGTGGAGGAAAATTTCTGTTATTCCCATCCATAGTGCGACTTAGCTCGAGTGAAAGTTACAAAATCTTCCTTAGAACAAATTTCGCAACAATATTCGACGAAAAAACTCTTAAACGTCGCCAAACAGCAGCGTAAAAGCCCTCATCCCCCCTCTACACGTATAACAATGCTAAACAAACAATTCGGAAGAAAATAAAGAGAAAACTTCGTAAATGGGGCACAGTAGATGAAAAAGGTGGGATTTCAATGCCTAATCGCTCGTGATATGCTATGTTTTTATTTCACGACTTTGCAGTGGGAGAAGTAAAAATTTCACCTCCACCATGAGCTTATCCCATGCTGCCTTCATGAGCATACCATCCACATTTTTTTTCCTAGCGTTATCCGTCCCATTGTAGAGACGAAGAGAAGCGCGCAATATTTCACGGAAGTCGTCTTCAAACTGAAGCAGTGGTTTTTCTTGTAGGTTTCTGTAGGGTAAACGTAGCATAGGACCTGACCATGTGACTATGCATTGCTGCATAGATTGCTGCTGCTATTTCAGTCGCAAGAATAACCATGAGACACGTAGCATACTGAAAAGATTCGGTCTCGTCAATTGCTTGAAATATTTCAACGAATGTAGCCAACATTTCAAGGGATATTTGTTTGTTTTTGAAAGAACACGACGATGAACCCTTACGCAGCAAAGTAATGGCCTCCATTCTTTCGCAGCTCCACAGCAACCAAGAAACGCGACAAATATAACGAGTAGACCACCAAGAAGTAGCAAATAGCCAATCTGCCGGACTGCAGTTGGCTTTGTTGCCTTTAATGAGGTGAGAAACGTTCAGTTTTAATTGATGCGCGACTGAATCATTAACTTACCAGATCTCGTAGGGCTGTTTCCTGCTCGTAACCTTGTATTTGAGCTGTAGCTAGAGCAAGATTGTCAATAGCGTATTTATCAAGAACCAACCACGTGCCAATTCCTACACATATAAGCCCACACAACTAAAAACATACTTTATTGTGCTTGATTTTGTGATTCATTGCGTAGATCTTCACCATGTGCATATGACTATTTTGTATTTTTGTTAGAATCATTAATAAAACGAGATTTCTGAATATCTAGGTGCTGTAGTTCGGTGGTGTGATGGGTTCCTACAAATTGCTGTTTCTATGACCGTAGTTTCATTAAGCTTGCGAAATACGCAAAAAAAAAGTGTTCTTACCTCTCCTGCGAAAAAGGAATTATCGGTGTTACTGTTAATGAACATGGAAAAGTAATGACAGACGAAAAATTAAACGGGACGCAGACGCCCTCAATAATTCTTGTTATTCAGTGCTTGCAAACTAGTTACTGTTTTGATGCATTCCAATTTAATATTATGGGAAAAGAATTTTTTGCAGCTCGCAGCAAGGATGTCGGGAATTCCTCTCTGGCTCGTACGTTTACCAGAAGATGATAGTGCAATTCAACATAACCTTGAGAACAAGTTAAGTTGCGAGGATTTGCTTAGGCCCACATTTGAAACCAGTCTTGAAGCCGACGGTATCGTAAGTCGGTGAGTTAGCTTGATGCTGCTAGTTATCTCGCAGGATTTCATCAAAACTGTGTAGTTGTCAGCTACAATCATTTTATCAATGTATGAACAAACTAGTCGTTCTTACGAATGTAGTAGTTATAAGGATAAAGGATAGAGTTTCTGGCGTTAATCAATCCGCTTGGGATGCGCCCCCACGTTCACTTCAATTCAGAATCGTTTGAGGTTTACGAACGTGTAACTGGCCTATACAATGACTTGCGGTGGCTAGCCGATGTGTCAAGTCAGTGTTTTATCCTCCCACACAAGTCTGGTACCACTTCATCGACCCGGAAGGGATGATAGGCTTGGTGAGCACTAGGGCGGATTCGAACCTCCGATCGATCGTGCAGGAAGTGGAACCTCTAACCGCTACACTACACCCGCCCATGTAGTAGTAATAGCACACATATTAGAGCGGCTGTCATCTGTTGGACTTGAACTGACCAACTCATTAGCAGACAGAAGTTTCTGAAGTTACATCTTTTAAAAACCGATATCTGTGGAGGTGGCAACGGACAAGATGGATGGGAACAAGATTGCTGTTCCCTGTCCGCAAAGAAATGCGAAAAAAAACCCAGTATTTCATTACTTTTCTTTGTTTTTACAAGAACAAGTTGGCACAATTATTTGAGGTCTTGTTTGGTAAGGTTTCGTGGCTATCGAAATGTTATTGGCTTAAATCTGCTGAAACACTCATTGCAGAGGATCTGAACAATGCTTCTAGCAGTAAGCAGGTCCTCAACCATGTTCAGCACCTGATGAAGAAACGCATGAGAAATCACGTAATCAAAACTTACCAGAAAAACTAGATTGAAAACGAATAGCGAAAACTTCAAAGCCCTTGCTGTACAGCTTAAGGGCATTTCGTAAAATGAAGAATGAAAAGTTACCGCGCGAGCATCAAAGAATTCTGGAAAGCGTAAAGTTTCGAACATTTCATCTGAATAGCTGACGATGTACATTCAAGAGATAAGATGATTAAATCAGGAGATTGAACTAGAAGCAGGAAAATTTCAGGAGAGAATTGAAAAGGGAAAATCAGTGGCTTCTATCATCTGAATCCTCGAAATAAACCATTGAAAGAGTTAAGGAGTTTTAGATAGCTGTGGGCTATTAAAGGCAGCGTACCACGAATTTGACGCGGTGAGGGAATCCGCGGGGAAAGCCAGAGATGAGGTTGTAGCTTGCGGGATCAGGGGTGGTTCCGCTCATCCCTCTCTAATCTTCCTAAAAAAGAAAAACGGCATGGGAACCGCTCTAGTTCTTACGAGGTACGCTAGGACGCTCCTCTATGTATCTGGTCCACTCAGTAAGCTATTCATTGGTTTCACTTCAATAGGCAGTCGAGTAGAACAGTGGCTTTCGACCCTCACCTCTGCGCAGATGGATGGTGGCGAGTGTATAAAGGTGGCGCGTTGCACCTGATATCGTCGTGGAAAACGGACTCTTTGACGCCGTTTTTATATTGTCTCAGTATTGTTTCTAAGAGTATTCAAATGTCACGAAGTCAGGAAAAAAACCAAGAAAGCCTTCGGCTTTAGGCCTGAAGGCTTAGCGATTAAAATAGAACCGAAGCATAATCAAAGAGAGCATTCATGTTTTAGCATAACTCGCATTTTGCCCGGGGCAACTGTGACAAAATAGACAGCAGCAAAATATCACGTAGCAAACCCTCCGTGGAATCTTTGCATATTAGACTTTCAGACATTAATTGCACCATAGTGAAAGAGGTACTATATCTTTCACCACCATTTTTGTAATTGATATCTGAGTGCACGCTGAATTTATATAAATCCTCCTTCCACTTGTGAGGATTTAGTTCTGAATGTACTTCAATCTATTTATCTCTTTTAATCTCTGTCTAGATGAGAATGTGACTTGTCCGTTGCATTATATTTGGCTCAGACAATCATACGCAAACGTGAAGTCGTCGCCGAAGTCCATGTACCATTGGCAGCTCGCAGCAGCCAATTATCGCAGTGACGTCGCAGAATCTCACCTCGCTGCAATACTACACAGAGAAAGGAGAGAGTTGTGTAATACGGATCCTTCATATGGACTCCCCACGCTTCAAACATTATTCCGTTTTGTGATGCCGACATTCCCGCAAGTGTCTGAAATCTTTTATGATGAAGCTCGCATCACTCCCACCCCGCCATAAAGAAATGCGATCAAAGCGCGAATTGCAAATTGTCATGTATATCGTTAAATACGTTCTATTACCCTCTCGTTGCCGCTATCGCTTGCCACGTTACGACAACGTAGTAGGCAACCAGAGGAAAAATTGTCATCGATCTTTATTCTGGTTAACGTTTCATCGTCGTCGCCTTCTTCAAATCCTGGAAAATGAAAGACACGTGTAGTCTACCCCTCAAACGCCTTGTTATCCCACAACATATGGATTAGCAAACAGATTACTCAAAAAAAAAAGTCAGAAGAAGAGATCGAAATTAATGTACACTTTGATAGCCATAAAGCCGCTATGTTAGCTTACTACCGGTTGTAAGAGTTGCGCCGCTAATAGTAACTAATAACGATGCCGTTGCAGCTATGTAAACATATTTTCAATAACGGGTTTTTGTTTTGGTTTTCCAGGGGTGTGCCGAATGGTAAGGAATTAGAATATTCTTGCAGCTCGGTTTTCAGTACGACTTTGTTTTCCAAATTCTTCTATACAAATGAACCTGTACATTGAGAAACGGCAGCCATTCCTTAGGTTTTTCCCTTGTAAGCTTTATGTACTGGTATTGCTTATTCACGAGATCGAAGCATGTGTCCATTTCGGCTTGCGGCTTGAACATATAATGCAACAGTTATCCACATATCGGCAGCGCAAAGAAGGTCTACCAGTAGGGGTTTTTCCACCTTAGACGTGAAAGCAACGGCTAATGTGGGAGCAAGTCTTTGCCCCATAGCCAAGACTCTAGCATGCCTATAGTATTGTCCAGACTAATGCACCATCCGCGCGGGCGCGTTGAGAGAACGACTTCGATGAGAAGCGTAGAAGGCGGCTTCAAAGTCGGGAAAGGATAATTGCATTGGCTTCGAATACCGATGCCAGAGATCACTCTCTCCTGCCAGAGATGAACACCTGGCCAATCGTAGATCGGCCAGGATGAAAGCGGCGTTGTCATCTCACGAGTCCCAGATGGAGGAAGATATCTCAGCATTCCTGCGCTCGTCGGTCAACGTGCTCGAGTTCAGGAACTGACGGCGCCTGCTGGGCCAGTAAGATCTTGAAGTGATCCCTTCAGATTAAAAGGATTGCTTTGCCCAAAGCCCCGTAATTGGCAGTGTTGAGGACTTGAGGACATCTTTTGCCCGCTATAATGCTTCAGTAAATCATATGCCTTCCACGTGTTCTTGTCCTCCCACACCTTTTCAAACTCCTTCGTTCTTGATGCTTATTTATTTTCGCGGTCTTCTTGTCGCTTGTGACACATCTTACTTCTCAGACGCTTTTCCTGGCTGAAATCGCCAGTGCTGTGGGCGGCGGATATGGAATTATACGTGGATTTTGTTTCTGTAGATGCAATGGCAAACCTCTTCCGCTGCAATAGAAGCGGGAGCGTTAACTCTGCAGCGCCCCACATTACAATTTACAATTATAAGATATTACAATTATTACAATTGTAATATCTTCAGGTGGTCAGGAAATTATTTCGCGCAACTGAGAGGGCTAGCAATGGGTCAACGATTAGCACCAGCACTGACGATCTGCTTCATGAGCAGAATCGAAGAACTAGTGCTTTCGCGTAGACCAATAATGTATTGCAGATATATTGACGACTGTTGCATCATAACATCAACACAGTCCAAAATGGACGAGTGTTTCCGAATACTCAACCAACAATCGCAATATATAAGACTCACACGAAAAACCCCAAAAGAAGGATGGCTTCCTTACCTCAACACCCAAGTAAGTGCTTCCAACGGTATTATTAGAGTAAAGTGGTATCGCGAAGAAAGCTGCAAGAACATCATATTGCACGCCAAATCTGCACATCTGACTGCAGTAAAATGCGCAGTGATTCGTAATATGTTCAAAACAGCTAGTGAAGTATGCACTGGCAACCAAGAACGACACGAATCACAAAGACTAGCCTTGAAAATTGCATGTGCTAATGGCCATACAGTACGTCCGCATTAACGAAGAACCAGCACTGTAAATAGCAATGTTCCGCGCGAAAACAAAATTTCTCTTTGTCTTCCTTTTATCTCTGACAGTGTTAGTGCCGCTGTTCAGCGCAGCATTATCCAAGCACAATTACAAAATGACGTGATCTTGGTAAATATCCCAAATACAAACATCAAAAGCCAGCTTGTTAGAAACAGACTATATGATAGATACTGCATCTGTGAAAGGTGTGTTATTTGTCCTTACGGAAAAACAGGCGACTGCGCAAAAATGGGGGTAATATATGAGATTGAGTGCTTGATATGCAATGCAACTTACGTTGGGGAGACCGGTAGGAATGTTGGAGTGAGGATTAATGAACACATGGCCGGCAAACGACGGAAAAGTTTGATAACACCACTAGGAAGGCACAGACATGAGGCCCACAACGGAAACGATTACGATGTGAAATGCGTTATACTGGCTCATGAAACAGAAATATCAGCAAGGAAGTGTTGGAGGCGTTTTGGATTCTTAAAAGAAACCCTTCAATGAATAATAGGAATGAATGCTTGTCGATAACGAATGAGTTCTTGCCACTTGTACCGCTCTGTGACCTATAACCGCCTGATATTCTTTGTATAGATCAAATCATCTATATCGTCGCAGTGATTTACACGCAGTAATACTCATTCGCTGGTACACTGAGTGACAAGTGCGTGCAAGCAGCCGCGCCACATCCGGTGGAGCAAAACGTAAGACCATTTTCAATGTAGATGGGTTTCTGTTTTCACTACCCGGAACGATTATCGAAGCACTGATCCACCCAGGGTAGTGTGGCACTTGACGGGATAAACGTAGCATTGCTCCAGTCATCCTCTATTTAGTCCCCTGAAGACGGCGAAAAAGCCGAAACGTCAGGCAAATAAAGGTTCCATCTAAAAACCTCGCAGGCACACTATAAGAAAACACAAATAAGTATATAAATATATATATACATATATATATATTTAATACGCGTATAAAAGTTTGACTGTTTCTCCATCGTTCGTCCAACGTTCCTTTGTTGATGCGATGCAGTAGTATTCGTCCTGCAGACTTTTGTCAATAAGGTGCCGAAACTACTTGCAGTCCGCTGATTACGTTACCGTGGTAATAATTATAAACGGATTTGGGTCTGTTCAAGACCTTCAACCAGTATCAGGGTGAATAGACAACTGACTGAACTCTTAGAAGAGTTCTACTATGCGAACTGTTCACTGAAAAACAACGTCAGATACGAAGTGGATATTCAGCCGAGATGCGATAAAGTTGATTCGCTATTCAACTTCTTGACGCAGTGCTGCGGTCGACTCGACAAATAAGTGAAGTTGCGAGTTTATTTGCCGATTATTTTATTCGACCGACTTGCCAAATAAGTAAAGTTGTGAGTTTATTTTCTATCATAAGGCATGGATTGGAAAGATGTTTAGTACCGCCTGCGTTGTAGACGAATCTTGATAGAAGAGAACAAAGCCAAATAGACGGATTGGTCATTACCCGTCAAAAGCATGTCAGAAGTGACGCGAAACTTTTCATAGAAGTGGGGGTAGAAAACATTTTTTTCAAAGCGTAAAAACAACATGTTGCCCGATGTCTGGGCCGAAGACCGTCTTCTACCTTGTTATAGGAAGAACATCCGATGATTGTGTCCAAATTGGCTTTAAGAAACCCTCTCATTCAGGATAGTAAGGATGGCCTATTCGAAAAAGAAAGCGGTGAAAGGAGGTCCTACGCTGAACGTTGGTATTTTTTTGAGCCCAAAAAGGGGTTCCGAAGACCAATACGTTCCATCACCGTCTTTCGTCGTTCACCTTAAGACTAATGCGTCCACGCGCCTCGATCTTGGATTCGGCCAGCATATGTTTCGGTTCTTTGATGCTAGATGGTATCAGGGCGATGTCATTGACAAAACTCAGATGGCATAGCTGCCGACCACCAACCTTAGCTTCCATGTCGTCACATTCTTGCTTTTGGATTGCGTTTTCGAGAGTGACCGTGAATATTTTAGGTGGGATTGTATCACCCTGTCGCATCCCTTTCTTTACATCGATGACGATGTTCTTGCAAACTGGGGACGCTTTGGTTGTCCAAAGCTTTCATGACCGCTTACGCCGCAGCTTAATCAAAAGTCTCTAGGTCGATGGTGGTTAATAATAGCGGTTTCATGTACCTTCGCGATACGTCAATGAGTTTCGAAGCTGTGTGAATATGGTCAACCGTATTGAATCCTTTTCGAAACCCTTTTGATAGCTTGGCTAATCCTCATCTAACACTTTTGAATCCTGTTCAGGATCAGTATTGTAAAGAGCTTATAGATGGCGGTAGTAAGCAGGCTGGGCGATAGCCGCCGATGTCATGTGGATTCCTCTGCTTGTGCAACAACAAGGTCTCTGCACAAACATGGTGACACAAACACAGCAATAAACGGGGTGGAGCGTGGCGCTGCAGGCAAGTCAGTGGCGATCGACCGATTTTCGTGGTTACCAGTTGTCTTGCACCCTCTTCATCGGTTTATTTCGATGCTGTAGCTGTTCAATCTTAGATCTGAAAAGCGGTCGTTTTTGCGATTGGTGAAGTTCCTACGTAGCGAATGCTCTTTTCCGCCTCTGCAGTTTCAGCTAACACTGCTAAACTTCTGTCTTCAGGATCTTCTTCTAAAACCTCTCTGCAAGGAGTTGCAACATCGGGCGTGAGTTCTTGGTTGCCTGGAGCTCGCGCAGCTCCGGCGTATTAGTTAGGTTTTGTACGCTACCCGATCGATCCCGTAACAGTTCTTTTCAGGAACGGATCTCTCTGATAACAGTCGGGCTATAGCAGCCCAAGTCTAGAGCGCGCAATGATGATCCTGCCCCCGCTTGACACTGCTCGCGCGAGGACATAGTACAACGCCTCCACCACCAAGAACAGCGACGCCGATTCTGAGCCTGTGGGTTGAGTGCTGCTTCCACTGTGCGATGCTGGCAACAGCGAGTGGTTCACCCTTCCCGACCTAGCGTGAGCTCGAGCGTTGGCCGATGGGTGGTGCAATGAGCACCAATGCAAACGGTCAACAAAGCAGACTAACTGTTGCCTTTTTTTGCGTTATTTTCCTCAAGAAAAGGGAAGGACAAAAACGATGGAGATAACAAAAAAGAGTTAAAGGCGAAAAAAAGAAGAACCTAGCGTGGATATAAACCGCATGGACGGTAAGGCTCATATAGGAGAACCGCAACTTTATGTGCAGTGATTCACAATCTAACCTGAGAATATTGTGAATGCCACGCAGGGGTAAGCTCAGACGTAGAGATTGAGGTGAGTTTTCGGTAAGCTATCGTAGTAGTTGTTGAGATATTGAGTCTAGTTCCGTTGCAATACTGGTGTTGTAAGGGGATCCCAGTTGTAGTGCAGTACGCGGCTTAGTTCGTCTTAGAAAGACGAGAAGTTCCGAGTTGAGTATAGAGATTATGGAATGAATTTAGGGTGATGATCCGAATCCAGTTTTTAAAATTTGTTCAATTGAGGATGACGAAGTGCGAGGGGGGGGGGGGGGCAAAATCGAGAACACCCACAATAGCTCCGTTTCCAGGTTCAACAACGACGCCACACAGTTCTCCATGTAGCCATTTCGCCTTGAAGACGTGGTGCGGCTGAGTGCCGCGACAGCAGCGCTCCCACAAGGTGCGGCTTTCTTCTTCTTGTTATCTGGATGAGGTAGTGCGCAAGAAAGAAGAGGAGCTAGACGAGCATAATGGCTACAACTTTAAAGCGATAGTAGCGCGCTTTTGAGTCTGAGGGTTCGCGACACCGCACCCGCGAGGTGGGCTTGTCCGCCTGCAAACAGCTTGGCGAGTTGTCAGCAAGCTTCGTGAACTGCCTTCTAAATTTATTTCGGCATGCCATGGCTGACCAAAACCAAGGTAGTCAGGTTGGGTGTGGATGTCCACTACTCTATATAACCCTCCGAGGTTCGTCCAGGCGGTAGCGAAGGCAAAATGGATTTAATTGAATATGAAATGAATATGAATTGCTAACGGAGGCTACAGCTAGTCGTTTAATCAAACTGGCGATTGCTGGACGTACTACAAGGCGAAAGTGAAGGCGGTAGCAGCTGACCCTCTACAGGCTAATTATGGAGAACGTAGGTATGTGCGCAAGAGTCTCCCTCGCATAAATCGATTTGAATTCTTTCAGCAGGTTGTGCCGGCTGCGCACGCAATAACAACTGAATATGATCCTAAGTTTGCCGTAGTGACTCAGTTTGTGTCTAACAATGCTTCTTGCTTTAAAAGTGAAGTAAGTCCCGAGATAGGCGAACTAACGGAGATTAACCAATATTATACCACTCCGCACCACCACGAGATTAATGGTGCGTGCAAGCGAGTCTTCACCACGTTCCATCCACGTTATGTCAGGGAGAATCGATCGAACTCTGATAAAAACGTGGGAGCGTTCACCTTCATGTATAACCAGGGTCCAGCGTGGGTTGGCATTTTTTCAAAAGGGGCGTAGGAGGAGCAAGATGGGTCGTAAGGGGGCTGGGATGAGGAGGAAGGAAACTAATGGAGTAAAAGAAATGAGAAGTGGTGCAGCGCGGTGTAGTGTTATTCTTATTGAATTGGTTAGGGATCAGTCCTGAACAGAAGTGGGACTGCTGAAATTAGCGCTAAATAGTTTAAAGTGCACAATTCACAATTATCTAGAAATGATGAATTTCAATATTGTCACTGAAAAAAAGCAATCTTGATGCTATTACTAGGAAAGGATAGTTGCAGATAAGGATAAAATTTGTACAAGTTTGGCTCCACGACTGCATAACGACGCTCACAGTAAATTTTATATGGTACAATTTTGCACTGTTGTAGAGACAGATATTGTCTATACCTGCACGACGTTTGGTGTTTCTGGCTTCGCTAGCGTTTTGGAAACTTAACTGAGAAGAAACTTTTCCTGCCATCATCAAATCTCTCTCAACTAGCTTTTGAGATAACTGGAATACCTACGGATATCAAAATTTACAGTTAGGATTCTTCCTTGATGCTCTATAAATTATCTTTTAGCATCTTTTGGGACACAAAAGATGCTAAAAGACACAAAAGACAACTAGACCACACCCCTTTCAGTCTATCTGTCGGTTCTTCTCATCTGTGATCATTTGGGCTGGAGTTTGCGCTACGCAAGACGTACACCACTGGTTTTTGTTGAAAAAGGTACCAAGGTCAATCAGATATCTACCTTAATAACATTCTGATGAATGAAATGCTTCCTGGCTTCAAAAACACTTTAGAAATTCAACTTGGACCTTTCAACAGAATGGTGCACCCGCTCACCAGTCCAAAAAGACGCAGGAGAGAATCTTCTCAAGTTCATTTCTTCATCTGAATGGCAGGCAAACTCACTAGATTTTAATGGTACGGACTACTCGAGTTGGTCCCTTCTTGAGGGGAACAAAACATGTGAAATAAATATAGATGAATAAGAATAAATCTTGCACTATTAACACGCGGTTTGAAGCTGATTTTAACGATGAAAACTGACCATGATAGAGAATGAGTGCAGGACATAGATTAAAATAAACATTTACATCTGCAAAAAAATTTGGAAGGCCTAGTAAAAATGCGTTTTGTAGGAAAAGGTTTGCGTTGTAGAACAATAAAATTATCGTTTTTAGAGGTCGTCTGATATTTTTGAAAGTTACTTGAGAAAAGTCGAGAGTTTTAGCAAATTCTCCAGCGTTTTCTTTACTAACTTTTGAGAGAACGAATACAAATATAGATAGCCAAAGTTTGGATTTCCGCACTCATTCTCGTTGCACGACTACAGTAGCAGGATCAAAAATTGCTATTTTCTGACTAGAGCATCAAGGGCAACTCTTGATTGCAAATTTTTATCTCTATAGCTGTCCTGGTTCTCTCTAAATCGATGTATATGAAACATGTAAAAATAGGAATAGGAGGAATTTACTATTTTTTCAACTAGGCTTTAAAAGGACTAAGAAAAATAGAAACACCAAATTTTGCGAAGATTTAGGCGAAATCTGTCTATGCAATTCTGCAGTATTATAACGCATGAAATTTCAAAATGACTGGAGCTCTTACCTCGTGATGTTCTAAAAGCCGAGCACAGTAGAATATTCATGCGCCGGTATTTGAATATTGATGTCTAGCTGAATGTTCTCTCTCTCTATTATAGCAATTTTCAGATGTCTGGTGCCATTTGCACAGTTTATATACTGAAAATAGATTCCCACCAATGATATCTCTTTATTGTTTCCAACAGTTCTCTCTCTATTTCTTGCACTTCTTCTCCTACCCTTATTCTTACTTCAGCTAGTTGCGTGGCCACTCCTCTCCTTCTGACTTATGAAGATTGTTTCGCTCAGTGAAGCTCATTCACCAACAAGGATACCAGAATCGTGCAGTTATACCTCTTTTTGATTTGTTCCGTCATGTTGCTTCCTCTTCAAACTATCTCTCAGAAATCTCCTTTTATTGCCTTCCGCACCTTCTAGTTGGTTTGGTCTTGTCTAGATTTTGGTGGTAGTCGTTTAAGAATCACAAAGGTTAATGATCCCTCTTGTTCGAGTTCCCCCGTCAGATTTGAATTGGATCTCAATGTGCTCTTTCTGCCTTGGGCTAAACTGGTCGTCCAAATCCTGATATGTAGATAAATAGAAGTTGAACATTCTGGATTGGGAGAAAAGATGTCATGAAAGGATTCTTCGCTTTCTGGTGTAGTAGAACATGTTTGGCGTGTTATTCAGGATGAAAAGACTGCGCCTGGCTCCACTGACAATAAGCTTGCCAATTTCTCTTGAATGTCATGACTTAGACAAATGTGCCTTCTTTTTTTCTTTCTTGTGCACCATTTTTGGTCTTTGATTCGTATATAGCTGATCTCTGAGCTAGTCCAACCGTGTAACGAACACATCACCACCACTCGTCGGTGTTCTCCCTCGAGGGCGTTTATCATCTCTTGGGATACACTCTAGCGTTCTTTTAGTCCATCTATCGTCGATTCTCCTCATAATGTGACCGGCCCATCTATGTTTTACTTTCGATGCATAGTTGACCAGTCCATCTATGCTTTACCTTCAATACACATTTCGTTAGATGAGACATTGCTCTTAGTTAGGAGATGAGAAGACCGGTTAGGTGCTGTGTGCGCAGGCTAAACATGAAAACATCGCTCAAGGGCTCTGTGGGTAATGAATTGCTTCCCAGAGATGGCAGCGGTGTCTGTCCACGTCTCCGCTGCGTAACTGAGTACTGGAGGAACTGTTAAGTCAAACAGATGGGCACGGAGATCTTGCTCCGTCAGTTTATCTGCAGCTTCCCTGAGAGGTACGAATGCTGTTCAATCTGCTCTCATCCTTCTATTCAATTTTCTTCCAAGTCACTTTCCATATTCACAGAACGTCCAAGGTGAACATATGACGAAGTTTCCACGACTTGGAAGCCTTCAAGTTGCACTCCTTCGTCCTCGCAGTAGGCGTTCTTCGTGAACTGCGGAAGATCCTCCTGCAAAACTTTTTTGCAGCTGATGCCTGCCACTAACCGCTTAATGTGCAGTGCATTCGGATAAAGCCTCAAAATCCTTCTTCTTTCCAACAATTCTTTGGTTCTCTTTGAAATTCAATTCAAGTTTGTCGTGCGCAGCTTCGAGACACGTTCAGCTCACGCTCGCAGTCCTATGAGCACCAAGTGGCAGTCCTCGTTTCAGTCCTCTTCTATGTGCAAGTCACCTTTGGACAAGAAGCTCTAGAGTACGCAACCGTCGTAGACAACTTTTTTCCTCCTTCGTCGCCGATCGTAAGGCTAAGTCGTATTTTTGCACGGAGGAGACGGTGATCAGAACCACCAAAAAAGGATGGCACTACCGAGACGTCAAAGAGACACCACCTCCGGTTGATGAGTATGTGGTCGATCTCGGCATGAGTCGCGTCATTGGCCGATTCCCATGTCCACCGACGATGATCTTTCTTCATGAAAAAAGAGTTACCGTGAAAGAGGCGAGTGGCGGACAACAGCCCGGCGAGACGATTGCCATTCCATTTTCATTCCGGTCCCCTAGTCCAAATCTTCATCTGTCGTACGTCGTTCCTTCTGCACTTGGTCTCCTGCAGAGCAATCACGTGAAATTTGATACGCTCTGCACCTTCGAGAAAGGCACATATGTCAACGACAGCAGAAACGAAGACGTCCTGAGCGACTTGAGATTTGATCGCCTCTCACCGGTCGCCACACAGATATTTCTTCATGAAAAGGCGTTGGCAGTTGGCGCCAACCAATTATCACTCCAAAAGCTTCTGACGCTTCTGAAGCGGGAATAAGCAAACTTGTGTCTCGTTGGCAAAGATGGGTAGGCTGTAATGGTTCTTATTTCGATTGATGAAGTTGATTTTAAGGCGAGCTGAAACGTTTCGAAGTGAATGTTTGAAACGCGCATTATTTCTGCACCAGTCTAGTAGTTGAGAAGAGGTTGAAAAACTTGATAAAATTCCCAACTTTTTCTCAACGAAAAAAAGATAGTTCAACTTTTCAGCGACCCACGCCTTTCTCTACAAAATGCATACTTAGCTGCCCTTTTAGGTTCCTTTTGGGCTAAGTTATAAATGTTCATTCCAACCTAACAAAGTCCGACCAGTTCAGCAGTCATTTCCAATCCCAATCAGGATCCGTATTAATCGCTAAAGTCACCTCCAAATCGCGCATAAATGCTGTGAGTATGAGTGAGGTCGACTTCGCCAGAGGTAGCGACGCAGGCGGAAGATACTCGAGAAGATGCACGAGAAATGGAGAGGTTGGTCATGGACACCGTGAGGAAAACTGTCTTATCGCCAGTCGCCAGTGGTAAGTACACTGGGGCAACCACTTTCACGAGCAAGAGTTTCGCTGCATAGTCGCGATATGCTTCCGAAAGAAACTGAGCTGGAATCCCGGCTAAGAGAAGAACTGGTTGAGGCATTGCCCAAATCACAGCCAAGAGAAGGATTATCAGGTACAGAAGTGATCGAGCCATCGACGGATCCAGGCTACCACACTCGGCACTCTCGCGTGGATGCGCTGGCCGGCTAAGGCGGAGCGCCACCATAGTGTTACATAACAGCGAATATAGAAAACGTTAATGCTTTTTGGGCCTAACCAAACTGTCTGAAAAACATGACGTGGATGACGTGCTGGGTGCCGCAAAAGAAAATAAATGCGAACACTACGCGAACAAAATGCAGGTTACACGGCAACATTTACTGTTTTGGAAATATACCATCACATCAAAGAGGAGCAGAGAGAGAGAGAAAGCTACGACAGCAAAAAGAGAAAGAAATAAGAGAGAACGGAGTGCACACAGTAAAATCGATGTTCGTCGAGTCGTAAATGTGTGCTATAAGTATGAGTAAGTGCTTCGGAACTGTTGGGGCTTCGGCGCTAGCTCACGCTTGTAACTGCAAACATGTTGCTCGACGGCCTGAGCCGCTTGAACGAGAGCCATGGAAAAGAGAATACCGGCCCTGACAAAGCAAATCACTTCTAAACGTGGTTCATTTGCATTCCAGACGCAGGGAGGTAACACTGGTAATCGTAAGATGTGGATGATCAAGCACACCATCATATGAAATTACCCCAAGCGAGGGCTAGAGAGCTGCGAAAAGTCTGGGTGAAGCGAAGTGATCGCGAAAAAAGAACAGAATCTCCAGCTCTCAGAAAGAAGAGGGTGTTGCCGCACTTGTGTGCACAGTGGTGTTACACAACAGAGTCAAACGTGTAGTTGGAAAATAAACTCTTCTGGAAGCGACGCTCGATAAACGACCCTTTTGAAGTAGACCTTCCCTCATCTCATTCTTTCTAATATAGGAACTTCTATAGCTATCAAAGGTAGACATAATAAACGGAAGTAAAGAAAAAAAAATTGGATGCTCAATAAATAAATTGGAATAATATGATATGATAAATATTAAGAAACAGTTCCATAATAAATCATGCTATATAGTAAACGATATAATAATGGGCTTATTCCGTCACGTATATATATATATATATATATATATATATATATATATATCAGGCTTTTTTTGGTGTTCGCTCGCCTTCATCCATTCAATGAGAAATAATAGTAGCTACATTTTTTTTTGTAAAATTAGAGTTGTTTTCTTTCTATCAAAAGTTCAAAAAAATCGGTAGAAAATCGGTAGAATTAAAATCGAAAATTCAAACATAGATGAAAGATTTTATGGTTTTTCCTTAGACGCATCAGTTCTATATTTGGAGAACAATCAAGCTTGATTTTACATCTATTTTCCTTTCAAAACCTCCACAATTTGGAAACATCATTCAGAGTATGAGTTTCCTCCGTTCTCAACTATTAGCAAATAATGATGTGTTAACATGGAATGACGAAAATATCACTATCGTAGTGATAAAAATAGCGTTCTATGTCAGATCGAGTAAACTGTTGGCTATTATTTCGCACATGTGTTTCCTTTTTTGAAGGAAGGATTTTTGCAGCATCATGGGTACATGCTGGGAAATAGACATGTGAAGAAGCCATAGAAACCCATTCTACTGCGCTAGGGCTCCCGCGCACCAATCCAACGCAGTCTCTCCCCATTCTATAGCTTCCTGGCACCAGCGCACCATTCCGCCCTCGTGGGACCCGTCCCCCGTTTTACAGCTGTCTAGCTCCGGGGCACAAATTCAACCCGTAGAACCCGTCTCATCCAATTTTACCGCGTTGACGCTCCAGCGCACCAAACCGACGCCATGGTATCCGTCTCCCTCTCTTTTTGGGATTTCTTGACAGAGACATACACATACACAGACGCACACACGTGACAGAATAAGCCCGTTGTTATACACCACGATAGTTTGCAAATTTGGAAGTATACATTCACATGAAAGTTTATTTAGCCTCACTAACATATGAGTGAAAACTAACTTGGCTTATCAAAGCCAACATGGATAGCTACAAACCTTAGGGCAATAGATAAAAGGTAGAGTGCTCGCCTATCAGGTGCATTGCGACGGTTCCGCACCTCACCGGTGCACATTTTTGCATCATTGTGGAGTATTTTCGTGACACACAGACAAACAAACACACACACGGACTAAGCGTGTTATTATATATATATATATATATATATCATATTATATAATAACATATGTTATATATATAAATATAAATATAAATATATATATATATATAACTCCAGAAAGCAGTGAGACGTGTTCAACGGCTTCGAATAGTGGCGCTGGCGCTGCAAAGCGGTAAAATGGGTGAGTGGGGTTTATGGCTTCGATACGGCTGATATCCATCAGCGCCGGTATACCAATTCGAAGCCATAAACCCCATCAATCAGCTCGAGCCACATATGAGGTGTCACGGCAAGGTGAGCTCGCGAATCTACTGGGCACACAGCATCTTGTTGTGGGCTGCTCAAGCTTCCTGTGACTCTTCTGTTCCGCACCTAAAGGGCCCAAACCGTCCTCAACGACCGGTCCAGTTCGCGTATGAGAGTGCTCTTGTCAGCGGCTTACCGCCAGAAGCCCGAAGTCCACTTTTTGACACCTTGACTTTCCAGTTCCCTTGTTCCTTTTATGTCATCAAAGTCGATGGCCGATCAGAGCGGGCGGCGAATATGTTCCAAGACAAAAGTGCGGGAGAGGGGGGGGGGAACTGCGCTTGGGGCGCTTGCGCTCAATGTTGCGCCACTCGATGCCGCGCAGGCACAGTTTTGTATTATCACTTTCTACCGCGAGCGTTGCCGTCCGTTAGAGAGGGCTGTCGACGTGCTGAGCGCGCAACTGCCCAACGATCGACTCCGTGCAAGGAAAAGAGGGAGAGGTGGTCATCCTATTGACCACCGGAACACACGTTACGCTGAAGCCTGCCGAGTTCCTCGACAAGTATAGTCGTCCTATATCCTGCTGTTGACCGTGCCAGTTCATCCTTGCCCTCGTAGGTGATTAGTTTTGCACGCTAGCCTATCGATACCGTAACGTTAAATGTCCTTGTTTTAGCTCTTCGACATTGGAGCAACCTCCAAAGCGCATACTGGAGTCTGGAGCACATAGGTATCTGTTCGGCTTAATTTCCTGCTCGGTCGACTTCGCCGCTCAAGTACGCGTTGCACAAAGCCTCTTGCATCAGGATCCGAGCTCAGCCCAAAATTTTCCTATGGGAACGACGCCTAGATTAAAATAAATGTTATCTGATCCGTGGATTGAGTGCCACTTCCACTCCACACGGCTATTTTTTGCCCAGAAACATTCTTTGGCAACTCATGCCTCTTACGTTTTACCTGATTTCAGATATTCATCAAGTTTGATGAGTTTACAAAGTTGGTGTTGATAGAATGAGTCGACTAAACCACCCCACGAATCTGAGGTGGTACGGATTTTAGGTGGAGTATTCGTATACGGGATCGTAGATTATGGAGAGAAGGGTGACTCCGTCCATTTCTTCCTAATTGCCGTAGAAAACGGCCCGGAAGACACGGCTTTCCGGCGCGCTATTTTCTGCAACGAGTTCGATTGGAGCGCGCCAGCCTTGTGCACGCGCCGCATCTTCCGGGCCGTTTTTTACGGCAATTAGGAAGACATGAATGGAATCACCCACCTCTCCATAATCTACATACGATCCCGTACTAATACGAATACTCCATCTGAAAACCGTACCACCTCGTGGGGTGATGACTTTAATCAAGATCTCAAGAAGGACATTCATAGGAACGGAAATTAAATGCCTCTAAACTACGTAAATTGATTCAGGCAAGCAACCCTGTTGAAGCAACCTACTGCAGATGACAAATACATTAACAATGAAAACGTAGCCTTTTCGCTGAGCACAAGCTTAAGAGAAAAGTATACATGAAAAAAGTGCGGAAAACACATTCAAGATCTGGAACAGCAGGCTTCGGCTGGGCATGTTCTCGACAAAAACAAAGCTCTTTTGCAAAAGTTGTTTATTTTCGGAATTTTTCATTTATGGAACGAACCAAATTTTTATGGGCAGTGAAAATAGTTACTTGGTTAGTCAAGTAGTTCTCAATAGAATAAATAAATAAACAAATAAACAAGCCGTCAAATACCAAATTGTAGCACTTAAAGGCAGGAAATCACGATTTTGACGCGGGGCAGGACCGAAAGCTAAATCGTTGAAAATCGGGTAGTAGATTGCGGAGCCTAGCGTAGTTCCGGTCATCTTTTCTTGACACTTAACGTCACAAAAAAAAACGGCGGGGGAACTGCTTTAGTCTCTACGAGGGACAAGTGAACGCTCCTCTATTTACACCGGTCCAGTCCTATCAGCAGCCTATTGGTTTCACTTGAATAGACTGGTGAGAAGGCATCATTGACCTCTGAGCCCTCGTACATGGAAGCGGCACAGTACAAGGGTGGCCCTTTGCAACAGAAATGTGAAGGGAAAAAACAGGCCCTTCTACGCCGTTTTTTTAAACGGTTAGGAAAAATGAACAAAACCACCCTGGGTTCCGTAATCTACTACCTGAACTCTATGGTTTCGCTGTGGGTAGTACTTCAAAGTCGTAATATGCTGCCTTTAAACTACAACTATCAACGGTATGGTTCCAGAATGGCTTAAGATTAGTTCAACCAGAAGTTCTACGAGCTTCAGCTTAAACTAAAATGCATTCTCTGTTTCTAGTTCACTACTTCATTATTCTTGTGGGCAACACTTGCGTCCTCACTTCGTTCAACATGCTCTGCAAAAAATGCTCACTGGGGAAAGTGTTCTCCACCTATTGCATCCAAACATTTCCGTTCCTCTGCGCTGCGTAAACCTTGCTGTAGTTTTTCTTAAAATATAAATATGTGCATGATAAAGTCAGAGAGAGTCATTTCGAATTGCATGAATCATTCTGATTTTGTTAGGACCCACGAGCTGAGGCTCAATTAGCTTCAAAACGAATCTTTGTATGTTTGCCGAATGCTTGGGATCGATTACGCTACCAACATAGTCACGTTTACAAATGAAATAAAGATTAAAGGAAACAATTAAAATTGTTTCAACGTCAGCACACTTCCGAGATGAGACCCTACTTCTGAGTAGTATTAGAATCACCCTTCAAAAACAACTGCTTTTCACAGGTGAGCAGTTCTTACTTATTGTTGCACATTGCTTAAGCAGCTAAACCAAAGTTTTGCATGTCAAAATTCGAGTGAACGATGACGTCTCCATGGCACCGTCATAAAAAATCATGGGAGTCCATATGTTCCACAGAGTGGATTTTTCTTGCAACAGTTACTGCCATTAACTAACATTTCCAAAGATTTTGAATTTCATCGTATTCTAAAGGTATAAAAAATCGTACATTTGTGCTGTAGTGGAGGCTTAGAGGCTTTATCAACAAGATAGAACGTGATCACTCTCAATTCCCCCATAAAATCGAGATAAATTCTTGAGAAACGGCATCTACAGCAGCTGCGCAAAACTGCTATTCGTTAGAACGCGTACTGTCCTGTCACCATCCAACGTCCGGCTAATATACCTAATATGCAAGAGAAGGTGTCTCAATAGCGACGAATTAGGATTGTCACTGTTTTATTACCCGCAGTAAGTTGCGTAATTGGGCATATAGGTGCAAACAAAGCTACATCACAGGTGTTTTTGTGAATTATTAGAGGAACTGAGCGTGATCACGCTATTTCCAACAATCTAGATGTCTTCCATAACTTAGTGTTAAGACAGCGATTGGGGCATACGAGCCAAAATACAACACTTCCAAAAGGAATAAGGTCTCAGGAAATGTTTACAGAAGAAATGAACAACTTTTGTTAGCTGGTAAAAGGGAATGTAACAAAACTTCCAAAAATTTTATTTCAACACGAACCAAGGGAAAATCTTGGAGCTTACAAGAGCAGCATTTCGAAAAATGCTGCGCATAACCCCACTCAGTGGCGATTTGTGAACGTCGTCATGAGCACCTTGCAAAAATAATGGAAGGCAAGCAAAATAAAGAGAAACATTACATTGAGAACATGAGAACAAATATTTACTCAAATACACAACTGGACTCAAGCACACTATTGATGCATTCTTATCATGAGATATTTGTGTCTTTTGTTTTAATTCTATACGTTCCCATTGATAGCCTCATCGTGAGGATGCCGATGACGTATAGGAGGGGAGGAAAAGCAATTGTCGATTGACGCCTAGAGCAGCCGCTAGCTAAGGGCTCCTCCATTCGCGAACGCAGTTACTCGTCAAAATGTTGAGTTCTAACTTGCTCCTCCCACTTTCAAATATGTTTGCTGCACAAAAGTTTCGTCTCCTTAGATTAACAAAAGAGCTACATTTAGAAACTACTGTTATAAGAAAGCTACTTCTTCCATGATAATTTCAAGTTACAAAGCATATTATTGGCAAGATATGTAATAGAGCGTAAACGAAGGTAAATGATACTGAAGTTTTGGATAGTTTCTTTGCTAGAAATTAAAGTTTGTTTCTGAAGATTTTGAATTTTCTTCCAAGCACTAGAAATCTCACGCGAAAGTTGCGAAATCTAGTACATGTTTTTTGGGTCTAACAACAACAAACGAAACACCATCAATTTCACCTGATGCATCATAGTTTATGAGAAAATGTAACTGGAGGAAAAGGGTTAAACTCGACCCCTCGAACAAGAAAGTAAATTGCAAGTACTGTTAAACAATCATTAGATAATTACCCGATAATTTTTTTCAATACTTTTCAGGTCTGGAGACATTAATCATGAATTCTACGTAACGTAAACATTTCATTTCACCTTTGATTTCATCTAATAGCAGACATTTCTGCATATTTTGTTAGGATGACGTGAAATCGCAAATGAAGGGAACATCGAAGTTCACATTTTCTGTATTTGTTGTTCCAACATGAAAGCACTTATCCAGTGTTTCTGCCACCTAGTAGAGTTGCAGGCGTTAACTTTGAATAATGCTGTTTACTCACTTATTTACTTATGTCCTCATCACTGCAGCGTAGGGAAAACTTGAAAATAGAACAAGGAAAAAATGGAGCATTACTAATCGTTACATCTTAACCTCATGTTGTCATACTCTTTTATGGGCTGCACACTTTTTAATCTTATCGTTCATATCAAGGGAAGTTTTGTTATAGGATTTTTTTTTGGATCACCTTTATAATTTATAATTAACTTGTAATTTAATCTTTTATAATACTGTTTCGAGACGGCAGGAAGAAGCGACTTGTCGTATATTTCGATGCCATGCACAACAACAACCAGTGATACAGATTGATAGATACACGAAAAAGCACGTAAAGTAGCAATTTCTTTGCTGACGCATCAATATGATGTTTTAATGTTTTAGTGAAGAAGAACCTGCTTCTGTGCCTATTTCCTCGGTAGTATAATTGGTGTATTAATTTAAGATGAGCATGTGTGACCAACTAAAAACTAGAGGGATTGCTCGAATTGTCAATGAATAGAAATCTTTCTTGGAATAATGATGTAACTATAAGAGCTAGGAAACCACTAAGTACATGTGAAAACCGATTGTGTGAGGCATGCTGTTGCAAGTAAGCGAGTATTGTCACCTGAGTGACCACTATAAAAGAAGCACAAACTTGGTTCGTTGAGGTTTAGCCCGCTTGCAGTTCTATTGATGAAAAACTCTGGACTCCACCTGTCAGCAAAAAAGTGAAAATCAGATATTAACAGCTGCAAACCAGTTGAAGCAACAGTGGAAGTCTAAAACTAGTTTATACTAGTTTTTCTGCGTTTGTTCTTAGGAAATCATTTTGAATAGGTTACGGAAAGCTAATAACACGCTGGGATTTTTCTGATACATTGCAAATGTTTGGTGATCATTTGACAACATGTTAAAAGACAACTAGAAAGAGGTTGTAAGAGAAGAAGAGGACGGGAACACCGAAATCCTGACGTTGTGGAAAGATTTGAAGTGGATTCATGCTTACGTACTCGCGGTACTAGAGGTGATAGTTGGGATACGAATGGCGCCGTTGTAAAGTCAGTGGTGAAGGTTGACACCTGTTCCACGTTTATATGAAAAACAAAGAATAGGAATGTAACGACCAAAGAGGAATCTTTGCTCCTTGATAGGGAAGAAAGTTATTTCCCAGCTGTGCATGTGTGTGTCAGCAGCTGTCTTTCAATATTTTTAGAATACAAGATTATGGTTGTAAACTTGGGAGGGAGGTAAATGTGTTAGGCTTCACTTGCGGAAAAAAAAACTTATTCATTTGTGGTAATCGCTCTGAAAACTTAAAGGCAGCATACCATAAATCTGACGTGGTGAGGGAATCCGCGGGGAAGCTAGAAATGGGGTTGCAGATTGCGGGATCTGTGTGGTTCTGCTCATTTTTCCCTAGTCGTCCTTGAAAAAAAACCGCGTAGGAAACGCTTTAGTTCCTACTTAGTTCCTACTTAGTTCCTACGAGGAACGTAAGAACGCCCCTCTATGCATACGTTGTGGTCCCCTCAGCAACCTATTCATTGGTTCCACTTGAGGGGGATGAACGAAACCACCCCTGATCCCGCAATCTACAATCATCTCTAGCTTGTCCAGCGATTCCCCTCACCACGTCAGATTCGTCTTATCCTGCCCTTAAGTAGTACGATATAATTTATAAAGGGACGTTCGCTCATGAAACGAGCACATATGTCTAGACTTGGGAATGTAAAAAGTTGTCTTAAAGGCATCACCCCACGAATCTGAGGTGATACGGATTTCAGGTGGAGTATTCATATACGGCATAGTAGATTATGGAGAAGGGGATGATTTCGTTCATTTCTTCCGTAAAAAACGGCCCGAAAGATGCGGCGCGTGCACAAGGCTGGCGCGCTCCGATCGAACTCCTTGTAGAAAATAGCGCGCCGAAACGCCCGAAGCCGTATCTTCAGGGCCGTTTTTACGGCAACTAGAAAGAAATGGACGGAATCACCCTTCTCTCCACAATCTACTGTGCCGTATATGAATACTCCACCTGAAATCCGTACCACCTCAGATTCGTGGGGTGATGCCTTTGAGTGCAGTAAAGGGTCGCTTTTTGTATGACAGTTGAAATAACCACAAAGTCGGAACTCCCGCGAAAGAAAGAAGGAAGAGTAGAATGAACAGAGAGAATCAGTAGAAGGAACAGACAAGAAACACAAGAAATAGACATCTCAGTTTTCCATTCTCCAATCTGCAAGTGAATAAAAGTTTTTGCAAACGCACTATTTATGGTTGTAAACTTGGCTGCCTCATTTTCGAAATTTGACATGGTTAAATTGAAGAGTTTCGAGCGTGTTCCGCCGTTGGGATATCAGTCCAATTGTACCAGTCCTTGTTTCGCTTAGTTGCATGCAAAGCTATGTAAAATAGATTTCTGCAATTGGTAAAAACTGATATTCTGACGAATTCAGGATTAAATTCTAGAAAAAAAGTATAGGAGCATCACATGTGGCAGCAATAATACGAAGAACTGTAGCTGTTCTCATCCTATTTTATGAATTCCGTAGAGATGAATGACAAGGGGCGTGGATTTCTTTGTCCCACTACGTATTATTCACCTCTTCCTTCTTCAACCTTTCCTTTCACCAGGTTCGTGTGAGAGACAGACATTAACACATGCACATGTCCGTAAGTGGCAAATTTACTTCATAAGATGCTTTCTTACAGTTTCCATTCAACATTTACTTCACTTTCTTCATGCTTAATTTTGGTGAAGCATCCACATCTCTTGTGTTTTACAGGGTTTATGTTAGTAGCCTCAGAGATGAGAGGGAACACAAGTTTACTGTTTCGACATCACTGACATATATCGAAGAAAGGCAAGCGACTTCACCAAGTGATGACAGTTGTCTGGAGAATGTATTGCAACTGTAAAATCACCTTACTGAGAAAGCAAAAATGAGACTTCGAGTGGTTAAAATGTCCCGAAAATGTCTTTTTTATATACTGATCGTGTTGTAATATAAGTTAGCTGCGGACCGCGTAAAGGACACAATTTTGTTTCGATTTGTCCACGTATGCGCAAATGCTGCAATATAAGTCTCGGACTGCTTGACTAATCTATTAGGTGATGCTTTCACGTTCACGCTGATAGCAGCAGACACAGCCCGGAAATACCAGTAATGACGAATAAACTTTATGTGTGTCATTAAAATTTCGTGAGGAGGTTAGGTTTTTTTCTTCTCGATATGTTACAGTATTTCTTCATTCCGTTGAGCATCGATGATGCACGGTGCTGCGTGGGGAAGGTTTCACGTATGTCCATAATTTGATAGTCAAAGTAGGGTAGAGTAACATGAAAGAAAACTGATAAAAAAAACGGATGAAGAGATCAGTTATGCGAATGCCATAAACAACGAGTCAGACAGAGAGATAACTAAAGGAATGAAGATATTTAATCAGGAGATCGGGAAACCTACAAATCTTTACTTTCATTAACACGAGAGAGCTATGTGGAACGGGTTTTGGCAATTTATTTCGCTTGATATGTACATGGAAATGCTAAATTCCCCGGCGATTAAACTTATTTTTTGCATCCAGCGCAGAACGTACCATCAGACATCACCGCCTCTGTAACGGCATCAAAGCAAAACAGCTCGTTAACGGATTTCTAATGTCTCGGAGACATCTGAAAACGTGTAATGTGTATCGACTCGTCCCTCATTAAGCATTCATTGCACGATCCTCCCACTATAATCCATATTGCGTTAAAGTAGTAAATCTGCCCATTCGTGAGTTTTGAACAACTTTTACAGCTATGCGCTCCTCTAAAGTTGGAATTGCAAGAATGCCGGAAAAACGAGACAAGCAAACAACCGGGCGCAAACTATCAACAACCTCAAGATCTACGGTGCATTCTTCTGAGAGTCAGCCATTCGACGCTCCGGATACAGCCAGTGCACGGTAATGAAGTGCTACGGTGACGTAGCGAATATTAGCTCAACTAAAGTCATTTAGGAAAAAACTGAAGGAGTACCAACAAATATTCAGCATGTTTGACACTGATGGATCTGGCGCCATAGGAAACGCCGAACTGAAGCAAGCGATGCTTAGTATAGGAATTCACGCGAACGAAGCAGAAATAGACAACGTAATAAGAGAGGTAGGAGTTAGAACTATTTTCCTCAGTTCCAAGTTCACGAGGCTGCAGTAATTTGTCTGCCTGTTGGCACATCATTTCATAATACTGTGGTCCGGATTTCTATCTTCGTCACATATTTGACCTCTTTTTAACCAGGTGGTTTTCGGGATCCAGAATTCAGAAATGGAGACTAGTGACATCCCAAAGGGATAGAAAATAACTAAAGACAATTATTTTACGCTTTGTTGCTTAATTTCAGTTCCTTCACACAACCATAGATTCACGATTGTTTTTCTTAATGTTTTACTCATTGATTTGCGGTGGGAAATGAGTAGTGTCCTGACATTTGTATCAGGACCCGAATTCTGCGTTGTTATGCTATAATTTTGGCGCTGTATCATATATCCATTATACAAACATTCGGCATTGTAAAGAGTTATATTTCGACGGTCATCTTATCAAGATGACCTCCACGAAGTTTGTTTATTCTACGATTGCTCATTATGGCTAATTTGTTAACGACCGCCCACAACGGGCTTATTCCTGTGTTTCATGGCTCCCAGTGAGCACATCGCTTTCGCCTATCAATAACTTCTTCGCCTATCAATATCGCCTTTGCCTATCAATATCGTCTTTGCCTGTCAATATCGTCGTCGCCTATCAATATCGTCTTTGCCTGTCAATATCGTCTTCTCCTATCAATATATTCATCGCCTATCAATAACGTCTTCGCCTATCAATAAATTAGTATACTACTACCACTGAACCACCTGTACTCTGAGGCAACGACCTTATCGCTTTACTAATAGGGCATAAAGAAGGATCCGTATAAATCCTTCGCGCCAACACATTTTGGTGCATCGGCTAAATAAAAGCCGAGATCCTCAAACGGATCATAAAGTCCAGCCCACCCTTCGCTGGCAGCAACAAATTCATTGTTGCTTAATAAAGTCCAGCCCACCCTTCGCTGGCAGCAACAAATTCATTGTTGCTTAATAAAGTCCAGCCCACCCTTAGCTGGCAAAAGCAAGCTAATAGCTACTTAAGCATATCTCTCGTGCAGTCTAAGGTCACTGCTTATAGCGTATCAACGCTACGATTGCTCTCGCGTCACAATGACACTTGTTTTTCACAAAAGGCCGATATTGCTGAGTGCAAAAACGCTGCAGTCACTACTGGATAAGTACAGTACTTACTCAGATGAGATAAAACCATCAGGAACAGATGAGGAAAGGTACGAAGAGTATCTCAGTGCCGCAAATTTGCTATCTGGAAGCATAGAGACAATCAAAATGAGCAGAAACGCTCTTCAGGCATTGATAGATAAATTGCAAAAAGAATATGAAGAAGCAAGATCTAAGGGAAATAAAAAAGACCTCACAAATGAAGTTGAGGAGATTGAAAATGACACGCAATTCAATGAAAGGATTGCAAAGGCAAACGAAATGGTATATATACTAAGTGCCAGAGTCACAGAAGCACGGAATCACATGGGAAAACTTGCAAGGAAGATGGGAATAACTCATAGAGAGCCCACAAAACAAAAACCTGCAAGAATAAATGAAACTCACGCAGATCAGCAGACCGCAACAGAGTCAACTGCGACTGAGGAAACCGAAGAAGGTTCTTCACAAAATGACGCCATTTGGCTCTCGGAAGACAATTCAAATTCGGAAAAAAGTAGAGAAGACGATGAAGATTTCATATGTCGTACTCTCAAACCAAGGCAACTAAGTTTGCCACGATTCTACGGGGACGAAGAAGAGTTCCCTGAATTTTGGGCAATATATGAAACGCTCGTTGACCAAAGTAAGGTTTTAAGTACAGTCGAAAAAATGCTGTTACTTAGAGATAGCCTCAAAGGGAGAGCAGAAACAGCCATAAAAGGCATACAATTGATCCCACAAAATTATAAGTGGATGATTAATGCTTTGAAAAAGAAATACGGTAATAAACCGACTAACAGAGCAAAAATAGTGCAAAAATTAATTAATTTGCCAGCAGCAAAGAATGATGCTGATAGCTGTATGAACACGTTCGACAAAATTCGAATGCTCATGAATCAAATGGTCTCTGCAGGCCAAAATATACCACAAATGCAAGATGCGATGTGGACAGAGAAAATTTTGGAGAAATTTCCTTACACTATAGTGAAAAACGTTCTTGTTACAATTCAAGATCAAGATGAAGTGAAAATAGAAGATGTAATGGATCATCTTGAGAAGGAGATTAATGCAAAAAAGTTTGTAGACGCACGTTTAAAAGGTCGTGTAAAATTTGAAAACCATCCGAACCGAAGACAATACGGTGTGGATGTTACAGAACCCCCAAAATTGGGAAAAATTTGTCGTTTTTGTGACAACTCAAATCATATATCAGCGAACTGCCGAACAATCACTGATATCAAATCAAGGCGAAATATGGTGAAAGAAGCCAGACAATGCTGGAAATGTTTCTCAGAAGAACACAGCAGTTATGACTGTCAGAAACCAAATTGTCCTAAATGTGGCAAAATGCACGATGTAAGCCTTTGCATTTCCACTTCAAATGATGGTACCAGGACAAGATATAGCGCTGGTGACCGATCGCGCAATCAAAGCTCCTCCAATACCGTACCAGTTCCAAGAAATAACACTACTACTCGGAATCAATACGGCAATGGCCGCAATAATGGTAACGTCCGCAACAATCAGCAGACAAATCCTCATACAGCTGATCACAGTACTAACCACTCAGCCGAAGGTTCCGTGTACATTGACAAAAGAAAAGAGCAAGTAGTCCTGATGACTGCCGAAGGAAATGTTTGGAATAATAACACCAGACAATTCGAAAAACTCCTGTTTTTCTTTGACACTGGAGCTCAAAAAACCATCATTAGAGAGCAGACCGCAAGGGAATTTGGTCTTCCAACTCAGAAAACCGAAATCTGCACAATGTCAGGTATAGGTGGACATACCGAAAAATATCAAACAAACATTGTCCCCCCTCAAAATCAGCAATGCCTTTGGCAAGGAGATCCATATGACGATTCAAACCAAGCCAATTATCACCAATGGCTTTTCGTCTGTACGTCTCAACGATGCAGATAAACAATACCTCCAAGACAATGAGATTTGCATAAACAATCCGAGAGTTCGCGGTGAACATCAAAACCCGCAAATATTAGTCGGTCTAGATAACTATTACGACCTCGTAAACACAGTTGACACTATAACTTTGCCATCTGGATTACGCATTGCGCGTACGGTATTCGGGCCAACGGTACACGGCAAAGGGTCAATCAATTCGCAGCAAGAAGCGACAACGATAACACATGGCCTCAGCCTCGTTCAAGAACAGAATGAATCAGAAATTCTACAGAAGTTGTTCGAACTAGATGGTTTAGGAATATCATCAGAAGAATGTACTAAGAACGAAAACACATTCGAGTACTTCAAAAGCTATTCGAAATCAATATCGTTTGAAAACGGCGTTGTAACCGTACCCTTTCCCTTGAAAGATAATGTCATCGACCTAACGGATAATTACGGAATAGCGTACCGTCGATTGATTTCGTTACAAAGACAACTATCAAATAATATCCACCAACGTGAGTGGTATAACAAAATAATGAACGATTATATCCAAAACGGAGTTGTCGAATTAGTCCACGGACAAAATAAAAATTCGGCCGGCACTTACTACATGCCACATTCCGGAGTTTGGAAGCCAGAAAAGGCAAAACCATTGAGGATAGTATTTGATGCTTCCTCTAAGAGAGTCGGACAGCTTTCGCTGAATGATGTGATCTACACAGGAGAATCCTTCGTGAACAAAATTCATGATGTTCTAGTTGCAAGTAGAACCAGTGGAATTATTCTTTTATGCGATATTGAAGCGGCTTTCACGCAAATCAGACTAGTGGAAGATCATAAAGATTTGTGTCGGTTTTTATGGCTGAAAGACATGAATAAGCCTCCAAATCGAGACAACATAGCAGAATACAGATTCAATCGTTTGCCCTTCGGTAACACCTCGGCACCAAGTATTCTTAACATGGCCATTCTGGCATATTTAAATCACAAGAATACTCCGCTCTCACTGGAGATTGCAAAACATATTTATGTGGACAATATTCTCTTATGCGCCACCACCAAAGAGGAAGCACTAGAAAAATATACTGCTTCAAAGAATATTTTCCGTGAAATCGGCATGAATTTACGAGAATATATTTCAAACTCTGCTGAAGTTAACAGAGCTATCCCAAAAGAGGATAGAGCGCCCACAGACAACATAAAACTTCTTGGCGTCAAATATGACACCAAATCGGACGAATTTGTGATGAAAGTTACAATTCCACAAAAAGAAAAACTAACCAAACGCGATATTGTAAGCCAAATAAACTCGATCTATGATCCCGTAGGCCTCGCAAGCCCACTGATTATCAAACTGAAGTCTCTAATGAGAGAAATTTATGATACAGGGATAGAATGGAAACAATACGTTCCGCAAGCGCTGTGTATTAAATGGAATTCTGTAATACAAGAGATAAACAATGCATGTATAAGGGTCAGTCGACCATTGCTACGTTCTCCCACGTCTCACACCTCAAGAATTTCCTTATGGGTGTTTTGTGACGCCAGCAAAATGGCAATATCGACATGCGCATATCTGAGGTGCGAAAACACTAATGAGATCACTTCATTGATTAGTGGAAAGAGCAAGCTAACACCAAAAAAGATCCAGCAGACTATACCACGCTTGGAATTGTTGGCTATCTTAATAGGACTGCGAATGGCGAAAACCATTCTTGATTCAATAAACATTGAAATTATTTCCGTAAATGTCGCCAGTGATAGCGAAATAGCACTTCAGTGGATAAGGTCTTCACGCAAACTTCCGATATTCGTGACTAATCAGAAGGATCGCATTTTGAGATTGAAGACTCAAATCGAAGTCAAATCCATCCCAGTACATCTATTTCATGTTCCAACACATCATAATCCAGCAGACGTTGGAACTCGAGGCACAACGGCAAGCCTCATCAGTAATCATGATTGGGTGAGAGGACCCAGATGGCTAGAGCACGACCAGCAAACTTGGCTTATTCGATCCATAGATAACCTCAGCTGTGATCAGTTTTACGAAGAAATAGAGGACAATCAACATGTGAATGTTGAAACCACAAACGAGTCAGCGGAATCATCCCGTTTAATAATAGATCTAGCTCGTTTCTCTCGCTACAAAACAGCTCTTCGAACATTCTCAGTTGTTGGAAAATTGCTGAGTAAATGGGTGAAACGGTGCAATTACACCAGGTCAACATCGATTACGCTAAACGTACTCTCCTTTATACAAATGAAGATGTCATTGCTGCGGAGGATATGGAGATCTCTGAGAAACTCATCTTAGCAGCTATTCACGAAAACATCAACGTGCAAAAATTGCAGAAACGATTCCCAAATCAGAAGATTATCAGAGACGAAAAAGGTATCATTCGATACAAGTCACGCATTCAGAACGCCAATTTGCCATATGATGCAAAAATGCCAATTTTCATTCCGAATTACTCGGAACTAGCCAGGCTAATCATTCATGACCTGCATTATGGAAACGCACACTGCGGCAAAGAACAGACATTAGCGCTGGCAAGACAACGATTTTGGATTCCCCAGCCATCTAGAATGATCAAGAAATATCTGCGTACATGCATTACGTGTAAGAAATGCCACGGATTGCCATATGGAGCACCAGAGATGCCACCATTACCAACAGATCGGGTAATAGTAACCAAACCCTTTGCCAATGTTGGATGCGACTATATGGGACCATTTGAGTCAAACGTCAAACAGAAAATGTACGTCTGTTTATTCACATGCCTCACTACCAGGGCTGTGCACCTTGAAGTGGTCGAAAATTTGTCAGCGGGTGCATTTTTAAGCAGCTTCATCCGTTTTATATCTCGAAGAGGTGTTCCAAAACTCATCCGAACTGATTGCGGAACGAATTTTAAATTGGGATCAAAAGTGATTGAAAATTTGTTCCTAGAAAATGATGAAAATGGTAGCTCCGTGATGAGCTACAGTGCCTCAGAAGGCATAAAGTGGATTTTCAATCCACCTGCTTCACCATGGATGGGAGGCGCATGGGAAAGAATGGTTGGCTCCGTGAAAAGATGCTTTCAAAAAAGCATTGGACGTAAAAAATTGTCATTTGAACAAATGACTACAGTAATTTCAAGAATTGAAGCGATAATTAATACTCGCCCGTTGACAAAAGTAAGTGCAACGGATCTTGATGAAATACCGATAAGACCTATCGATTTCCTACAAGGAAATCTAAAGTACTCTATTCCAAGCACGCAGTTACAGTGCGGTAATGGCGATACAGTATATGATCCCGAGTTGCTTCAGACAGTTGCGCAAGCACAGGAAGCATTAATGTTTTCGGAAACGATCGCTACAGTATTTTGGGAGCGATGGAACAAAGAGTATCTTACATCCTTGAGAGATAACCAGAGAGTGCTACTAAAACAACCGCGGCATGTGAAAAATACACCGCAAATCGGAGAAATTGTACTTATTGAGCAAGAATTTCTTCCACGTGGTAACTGGATGTACGGCAAAGTACTAGAAACAGTACCAAGTGCAGATGGTCTTGTAAGATCAGCGAAACTCCTTACGCCAAACAAAAGAGTTATCCAAAGACCACTCAACAAGTTGTATCCCTTAGAAATACGTAGTTCTGTGGGAGACTCACATCTAGAACTCGAAAAAGACTCCACTTCTGAGCGGGAGATACACCAGAAAGAAAGAGTAGATTCAGCAGAATCATCTTCCCGCAGAACTCGTCCAACTAGACAATCGAAAACACATGCCTTGAAAGTCATCCAAGAATTTGAAAGAAGTCTTGACCGACCCTCTACTTCTTCAAGTAGACAGGTATCCACATATCTGCTGATGGCTATGTTGGCATTATCAACTATATGTCCAGTGACAGCGACAGCACATGAGAACAACTCAATAAAGTGCAACGAAGGAAGAGTAGAAATAGTGCCTCCTTCATCAAGATTTGAGCTTTGCATCAACGCAATGTGCAGAATTATGTCTAACGTATCGAAATCGTATATATTTGAATTGGAAAAATCATCATTAGATGAAAATAGCACGATTACGTTACGCTCTGAATGGGAGAGCTCAGTGGTCTTCTCGACTATGCAGTGCGAACCGCCAGACTTTTGCGAAAAATCGGCCTTGCTGATGAGCAAAGATCTTATAGGTAATCCTCACTGTTGGCCACTTGGAGCCATAATCACCTTAACAGTGTTAGTTTACCTTTCGATCAATAGCATCATGTTGATCATATGGTTAATTAAATGCACACGAAATGCAAAACGGAAAGGAACTCCGAATTCCACATCCGAAGAAGAAACAATTCCAATGAGAACATTCAATCCACATCCGATCAATATACCGTCCGCCTTGTTGATTTGTGTCACACTCTTGGCACTAGCAAGCAAGGTAATTACTTGCCAGCATGGATATATGAGGCATAGTGTAGAGGTAGTCTGCGAAAATCGCGGAAATTGCACTTATAATTACAACGAGGAAGTTCTATTCAATAGATTCAACTCCAATCTTTGTATTCAGCTTAATCATGCTAATAAAACGATCGGACTTATAAAGATACGTTCAAGACCAATGAAACTGTCCTGTTCCAAAGTTTCATTATTCTTCACTAGAGAGACGAAACTCAAGATCTACCACACAACGAGATGCTCACAAATGGGCTCTTGCACTCAGTCTAAGTGCAGTAGAATTAGGCTGGACGAAGTAATTCCTGAGTTCAAAAGATCATCTCCATATCCAGGATACTCAATTTGTGGTAGCACATGCGGCGGTATAGCATGCGGTTGCTTCCTACCATTTCCAGCATGTACGTTTCTGAGGATTGCTCATGTTCCGAAGAAGACGCAGACTGTCTTTGAAGTAGTAAGTTGCATGGAATGGCAACCAGTAATCCAAATTGACGTCGATTTCATGCTTTATAATAAAGGAAAGCTGAAATCTTTCAGTTTACAACCTTATGTTACACAAAAGTATGATGAACTGTCACTGACAGTCATTTCTTTGCAAAAACCTCATTCTCCATTGATGGACAAAAGATTCGCTGTAACCCCAATGGAGGCTATGATGCTACCAGATCATTATCAACTTCCCGTTGAATGCGAGTCAGAAGCATCTGCTCTTGATGCCTTTGTGAACTGCACAAATCGCATGATCTGTTCTTGCGAAAATATGAAAGCACCGCAAACATGTCAGTGTCCACATGATTCACTCCAAAATTTGAGGAAAGAAGTGTCAAATGTAATGCCCATACGCACTCCGTTCACAGAAATCTTCAGTGATAGCAAAGAAATCTATGCGCTCTCCAAGCAAGGAGAGATCACTCTCGCAATAGAATCCAATTTGCTTATTGGCGGCACTGAGTTCATAATCAATCAACCATGTGAGATCTCGGTTCGTGGGGTCAAAGGGTGCTACAGCTGTAGCGAAGGCGCAAGAATCGATTTCCTTTGCAAGTCATCAATAAACTCGTGGGTTACAGTACAGTGCGAGAATCACGTTTTCCCCATTGAATGCGGCCCAACAAATACTTCCGTGCAAGTTATTTTAGACTTCGAATATTCGGTAGTATCACAAGTGTGCCACACATCATGTGATGGCAAGAATGTTACCTTTGATCTACAGGGAACACTCTTGTACCATCCAAGAAGCAAGAGAAATTTGCTCTCGCAGACAGAAGTGCAAGAGCTACATGCAAAGAATTCATTACTTAATTTTGATCTGCCTGATCTAAATCCACTAATGAATACCATAAAAATGCACTGGCATATAGCCTTTACCGCTTGCGCCACATTGGCCTTAGCCACTGGTTTGACGTACTTATTCGGACCCACAATGGTCTTAATGATAGCCAAAATAACGCGGTCACTAACAGTCAGCATAATCAAATTCGCTTGGAGAATGGTTTGCTTGGTACTGAACCTATTTGGCAAGATCACTGCGTGGATAATTTGCAATTACAGGCAATAATCAAGCTCGAATCATACATCATATCATCGTAATAAGCACATTTAGTGATAAAAGAAAAATAAAAACTCAAAAAAGAGTACTAATTCTACTAGTAAGCCTCCGCCGCCCAAGGCCGCACATTCGAATAATAGGATGTGTCAGCTCCTGGAAAGGATCAACTATGAATTCTCGTAGTTGATTCTCGGATTCCGAATAACGACGCCAACGCCAACGAGCCGCAATGGAACGATGCCGATGCTATCTCCAACAAACTGCAATGGAACGACTCCACCGCCGCCGCCGACTCCAACAAGCTGCAGTCGAATGAAGCAAATAGTGAAACCTATCGTCCGGTGATCATTGGCATTTGACTCGTTTCAATAATTTTAATTGTGTGGCCCGGAGTGTCCTGACATTTGTATCAGGACCCGAATTCTGCGTTGTTATGCTATAATTTTGGCGCTGTATCATATATCCATTATACAAACATTCGGCATTGTAAAGAGTTATATTTCGACGGTCATCTTATCAAGATGACCGCCCACGAAGTTTGTTTATTCTACGATTGCTCATTATGGCTAATTTGTTAACGACCGCCCACAACGGGCTTATTCCTGTGTTTCATGGCTCCCAGTGAGCACATCGCTTTCGCCTATCAATAACTTCTTCGCCTATCAATATCGCCTTTGCCTATCAATATCGTCTTTGCCTGTCAATATCGTCGTCGCCTATCAATATCGTCTTTGCCTGTCAATATCGTCTTCTCCTATCAATATATTCTTCGCCTATCAATAACGTCTTCGCCTATCAATAAATTAGTATACTACTACCACTGAACCACCTGTACTCTGAGGCAACGACCTTATCGCTTTACTAATAGGGCATAAAGAAGGATCCGTATAAATCCTTCGCGCCAACACAAGTAGGAAGTGAAATGTCATCAAGAAAAATCTGGAGAATTGAATGTATTAGCCATCCATATCTCCTATAATGACATATGTGTAGAGAATTACTTCTCGTGAGGAAAATTCAGATTTACATTTACCAATTATTTTTTTACTTCTGCGACTTCGTGAAAACTGCTCAAGCATTATCATTCCAATTTCATCATAATTCCCAAATTGTTCAACATTAATCTGAGCTCGTTTCTCTCGCCGTAAGTTCTCAGTAAACATTTAAAGTGAGGCTCTTTTTCAAACTTCTATCAGATTGGTTTCTACAGAATCAAACGTCTTCTTGTTGCCTATAACAGTTCTCACTTTATTTTAGAAAGAAATATAAGCATTTGCTGAAAGATTCTGGAGTCTGCTTGCTAATGACGTGCGAAATAAATTTAAAAAATATTCAAACTCGATTTTACAACTAAATTTTTTCTGAGCAAAATCAAAACTCTTCTCGCCTTCTTTCTCAACAGTTAACAAACATGGAAGGATGTGGTAACACGAAATGACGTGAACGTCATCATCATAGTGAATCATACTGATGAAGATATCATCACGGAATTATTAACCATACTGATAAAGACGAGGATTCTACGCCAGATCACGTGGACAAGCCACTGTCCAAATACGCGTATTTAATTTCTGAAGAAAAAGTATTTAACAGACACGAAGAGGGAAACGTATGTATAGACGAATGGACATAGATTTGTGTGAAACACTAGAACGCAGTTCATGTCAGTGCTTTCTGGGGTCAGCACGAATGACTGATGACGCAGAACCTTCTTCAGCCCACGTCATTGCATTCTCGGGCCAACATCCCTCACTGAGGTTGGAGAACCCGTCTCATCCGACCTCACTATGTTCTGGCGACGGCGTATGTGATCGATGGCTTACGACCGTTCCCAATGCATTATGCGCCTACGCGCTTAGTTGACGCCGTGGAACTCGGTGGTTTCTGATATCGGCCCACCTAAATGACGCCGTTGAACACTTGACGCCCCACATTTGTTACGATGAAACAAAAATTAAATAAGAGAGTTCGGTATAGATACACCTAATTTTAGCAATTTTCACAGAACACTGGAAAAAAAAAACTAGAGCAAATGACACCTTGAATGACACAAAAAAATACAGAGTAGTTAGAAAATAAGGAGATTACCAAATAAGCGAATAAACTCTGCCAACAAACGCAATGAAAAGTGAGAACCTTCAAACAGAAGGGGTCTAAGGATTGAACATATTCATGTCGCCCAATAATAGGTTCTCCAGAGTCTTCTTCTTACCATTAAAAGATTGGTTACTTTTTACACTAAAAAAAGACTTTTGAAAGCTAAGGCACATCTTTTCTCCTAAGAGCTCAGGTAACAGATAGAAGCAAAATATATAAGAGCACCTAGTCTCTGTTGTGCCACCATTGTGGTGCAAATGGTTCGATGTCCTCTCATGATCTTCTTTGCTGTTGGAAGCAACGTAATACGGCATGTCATGCGGCCGCCAATATCAAGTTTAAGGCGTTGGGCAAGGGGATAACTATCCACACCACTGTCAACAACTGATTAGGTGTATTGACGAGGGGAACTTTTTTCCAAGTGATCTGCTTGCTACACACCGGACATCCGCGAGCAACATCGACGACAATTTGCGCAGTCTCCTGGAGCGAACATCACCACATCATCACGGACGATGGCTGCACAACTCAGCGTTGCTATAGGTTCATATTCACGATCTAGGAAAGGTCTGCCGAGGTGGGTACCCCCACTGCCGATTGGCACCAACCATTCATGGCGGGTGAGCACCTGTCACTCTGCTGCTCTGCTCGTGCCGATCAACGCCGGGCTACGCCAAGTTCTTAACGCTGCAACTACGCGAGTTGAACGTTGCGATTCGAGAAATGCGACCGAAGCGTGTCGACATCCATCTCCTCCACGACAATGCCCAGCTGCGCGTCGTTTCAGCCACTCGCCACCAACTTGAAGATTTGGGTTGGGAAACGTTTCTCCAGCTACACATGAGTATGTATATCGCCAAATTTGCAAAGCATAAAGCAGTTGTTTGACTGTACAAATATGCTGAACTTCTTTGTTTAGATCAATTGCAGATCGCGAAATTATCAGATTCCCATCAGGTTCAAATACTTTCTTTTAACCTTTTTCGAACATAAAGTTCCTTTTTTTGAATCTCCAGAAAGCTAATAAATTGTGATTTATAACTCTCTCCTGCCCACTACGTTTTCTGACTTTTTTTTACGGCTTCACCGCAATAAAATATTTGACGATGGCAATTGCGCCCTGAAATTTTGTTGCAGAGTAAACATGTGATGATGTTAAGGAATTCAAACTTAACATGACAAAGGGAATTGAATGCGAAATTTTATTTTGCGTCTGATCTTAGCATCACCTGAAAAGCAGGCAAACAGAAAGATCTAGCACTCAGTAAAGCGGAGAAACACGGCTTGCATAGCGTTTCTTCCAAATGTGCACTTCAGTGTGTCCACTCCCCTATACATTATCTGGAATATTACCCTCACCCTTCAGTACGATTATGACTACGACATTTCATGTTAGCACGTCATACATGCTAGGTGTAGAGACAAAAGACGATGAGAGCATTGATCTTGTAGCGGTATCGTACAAATTGTTTGTACAAAATCAAGTCTAAACATTAGTTGAATGTAGTGCTGACATCATTAGCAAGAAGACTGGTAGGTTTCTCAACAATGCTTATATTTCTTAAGAAGAGCGAGAAGAACCGTTGTTAGCAACAAAAACAAGTTTAGATGTGTGACAGGAATTTATAGGAAGTACTACTTCAAATCTTTCGTGAGCACTAAAGTTGAGCGGAGCGAGAGCCGCAAGAAATCTGAAAGTCAGTCATTAGTCGGACGTTCAGACCGATTTTTAATAAATGGATGAGTTTTTCCTTCCAAATTGTAACGCCGATCACTACTTTAATTTTACCATTGTTTCGCTATCATTACGACTACTTTACTTTCATCTAATTTATATTCTTAGCCGGACCGAAGGCGATGGTATATATGACATAATTTATAAATCGCATTTTCTAGTCTCCGTCTATAGTTCTAGTCGTTATTCGACGTTGCTGCCCAAATCCACTTTCTAGGGACGAGATAAGATACTGATGAATGAATAAACATATGAATAACCTCTTTCAATAATTATGACCATTCAACCAAAAAGAAGTAATGGAATACATCACCTTGATCACCTTGACTCCCGTTGATCTTCGAACTGGTCGAGCGGGCGCCAGTAATTCTTCCATTTGTCCCGATCGCGTGCCAGAGTAGCCCAGTGGTTCCTCCTTTCGCGTGGGACACGAAGAGCATCATATTTTTCTTTCAAGGACTTCGTGAAGAAATCTGACCATCGGGTCGGCGGTCTTCCTGTAGTGCGCTTAATATCGCGGGGAACCCAGTCGCTCACGGCTCTGGTCCAACGGTTGTCATCAAAGCGCATCACGTGTCCGGCCCACCTTATTTTACTTTCCTTGGCAAACGCGGCGGCGTCTCTAATCTTCGATCGCTGACGTAGGAGGGAACTTCGAATCCCGTCCCTCACTTGCGTGAAACGGGATACTCCTAGCATCACTCTCTCAATTGCGCGTTCAATGACGCTCACCGCGTTTTCTTCCTGCTTGCGAAATGCTCAGGTTTCCGAAGCATAAGCAAGCATTACGTTGAAGAGGTGAGCACGGAGCCGGATGTTCCTGGTCTTCTTCACTACATCCTCAACGCTCTTGTATGCTCCCCAAGCCGCTCGTCTCCTCCTGCCCAACTCGGGGGTCAGGTCGTTCATCATGTTCAGTTCCCGACCCAGATAAACGTAGCTGGTGCATTCGGATATGTTCGTTCCGTTGAGCGTGAATGGGGCATCCGAGACCCATCCGTTCCGCATGGACATCGTCTTTTGTAGATTCAGCTAAAGACCGATGCATCCACATGTTTCGTCGAATTTGGTCAGCATTCGTTCCGCTTGGCTGATGCTAGGTGTTACCAGTACGATGTCATCAGCAAAGCGCAAATGGTGTAGCTGCCGACCATCAACCTTCACTACCATGTCGTCCCATTCCAATTTTCGCATTGCGTTCTCGAGGGTGGCTGTGAATATTTTGGGTGAAATTGTATCACCCTGTCGGACTCCCCTCTTCACGTCAATGATGATGTTCTTGTAGAATGGCAAAATTCCGGTCGTGAAGTTACTGTACAACTCTCGAAGTACCTTTATATGCTGAGTAGGGACGCCTTGGTTGTCCAAGGCTTCCACGACCGCTTCCGTCTCAACCGAGTCGAAAGCCTTCTTTAAGTCGATGAAGGTGAGACAGAGCGGCATCTTGTACTCTCGTGATACCTCGATGAGTTTCGAAACAGTGTGAATGTGGTCAATCGTGCTGAATCCTTTTCGAAACCCTGCTTGCTCGCATGACTGTCCTTCATCCAAGACTTTTTCAATCCTATTAAGGATTACTCTTGTAAAGAGCTTGTAGATGACGGACAGTAGGCAGATTGGACGATGTCATGTGGATCTCCCTTTTTATACAACAAAAAGGGTCTTGCTGGTCTTCCACTGTTTAGGAACCTTGCATTCCGACAGATAACGTGTAAAGAGCCTCGCCAGGATGTTGATGAGTACTGGCGGAAGGTTCTTCAGGTGTTCTGGTCTTATTCTGTCGGGACCGGGTGCCGTACGAATTCTTACCGACATGATAGCTTGTCATATTTTGGAAGAGGGAACCTTTAGAGTGACATGTCCATCAGTCCTCAGATGGTGAGGAGGCAAGTGGACATGGCTGTCGAAGAGATCAGAGTAGAAGTCGTAGATGATTTTCTCCATCCCCCTTCTCGATGAAATGGCTGTTCCCTTTGGGTTCCGGAGAGCAGTCATCCTCATCTTGCAACTGGCGAAGTCTCGACGGGTATAGCGGATGCTTTTACCCGCCTCTGCAGCTTCAACCAGCACTTCTACTCTTCTCTCTTTAAGGTCTTCCTTTATCGCCTCTCGGCAAAGCCTTGCGAGCTCGGACGTGAGTTCTTGGTTCCCTGCGGCTCGTGCTGCTCCACGCTGGCGTATCAGCTCAAGAGTTTCAAGAGACAGACGCCTCCTGGTGGTTTTAAAACTCTCAGCCTTCTTCGCGCAGTCGTGAAGGTGTTCGACAAGCCGGTCATATTCCTCGTCGATGTTGTCCATTGCAGAATCTTCCCAAAAGCCGGCTAGCGTAGCGAAGAGATCCCACTTGATGGTAGTCCTAGGATTTCTCTCTCTGAACTTGGCGGCTTTCTCTGCTCTCCTGTGAAGGAAAATCTTCCTCGGAGGAGGCGATGGTCCGATTCCGTATAGAACTTTGGTACAACACCGACGTCCGTCAGGCAGAACCTTTTATTGACGATGATGTGGTCTATTTCATTACCCTCCACCGGGTGACTCCCACGTCCAGCGTAAAGAAGAGGGCTTCTCAAATTGCGAGTTCCCATGGATGGTCTTGATGAACTCGGAGAGCCTCTCTCCCTGGTCATTCCATTGTAGGCCGTGGGTCCCGATGTGAAGTTCCTCCGGCGTTCTTCTTGGGCCAACCTTAGCGTTGAAATCGCCAACTATGACCTTGTAGAAGGCATGATCTTCTTGGTAGAACTTCTCCAGGTCCATATAGAAAGCTTCGACTTCTTCTTCTTCGTAGCTTGATGTTGGAGCGTAAACGACGAAGATAGTCAAAGCTGGTATTGGGCCACATCTTCTCATCCGCAGACGTCCGATTCGGGTCGTAAGTTGTTCGAAAGAGTCGATGTTTAATGCCATACTCGTGTTGACGAGGACACCAACTCCACGGACTCCTCTACTGTCGCATGTTCCTAAGAACAGTTCTTCTCCAGTTTCATATACGGCGTTGAGAGGGTGACGTCGTCTCGTCTCGGTCAGTCCGATGACGTCGTACTTGATCTTCTTGGCTTGCATCATCAGATCTTCGATGGCCGCTTCCTATGCAAGCATACGTGCGTTGCAAGTACAGATCGCCATCCTAGTCCTTTTCCGTTTTGGTAGCCTACATGACTCCTGCAACCCCGTCCTACCTGGCGCTACCGTACCAGGCTTTCCTCCGGAATCAGGAGACTCTTTTCTATTACTGTGTTTTGCTTAAAAATTTTAAAACCCATGGGCAGGTTGCAAGCCTCTAGTCCCATGAGTTTCTGGGAGAACTTTCGTTCTCCCGGTGTGGACATGTGGAGATTATTTGTTGGAGGCGACTCCAAACCGCCTCCCTTGCACCTCCCAGTCACTTGATTGCAGGCTTTTGGCCGGACCGACGTGCGGGATACAAGGATGTCATGAGTCAGTTCTGGCTCAGCAGAAACAGGGAGTCCATTCTCTGAATCCACCTGCGTCTCTGGGCAAGCGCAAGGTCGCTTTTGGTCCGCGATTAGCCCCCTATCCGCCACCCGGGGACGCGCCACGTAGCCTCGCGACTAACCGGCTGTGATCCCTCTAGTGAGGGAGATCTGTGGAATGGAATACATGGAATACATGAGGAGAAAAAAGGGGCGTAGATTCAGAAGCAAACACTTAGCATGTAGCATATCAAAAATAACATTTTTATTTCACAAAACAATCTTTTCACGTTTAAGAAGTTTTGATCACAACTCGATATCTTTAGTTCCTTGTGCAGCAACCGCACATTTTTGCTGTAACTGTTCTTTAATCAGTAACAAAATGACTTTTCTTTCACTAACATTCCGGTGAAATATTTTGGCGCCCACAAAACAACAGTAAACAATCCCTACGGGGAACCTCAAAGTCACTAGAAAGTGGCTCTGGGGCAACAACGCCAAACTATTTATAGTCGGGTCAAAACGACATAAATCACGAGTGTGGTTGCGGTGCACTCACGTACGCGCTCGAAACGGTGCTGTGGAAGTTACACCACGCTTCTAGCCGCCACGCTCCACCGAAGCGCCTCGAGAGAAGCCGCGTACACAATTGCGTACGTGCTTCATGTCGTTTTGACCCTACTATATACACGGAAACAACCACCTGCGATCATACTTTATAATGACGTGTTTAGTCTATCTGTGTGTGTTTATCTGTTTGTCACGAGAATACTTCATAAAGATGTAAAATTTCACCCCGGTGAGAACCGTGTCGGAGCCATACACCTGTTAGGCAAGTACTCTGCCACTGAGCCACTACTAAGAACCGTTCAAAAGCATATGAAACACTTGATAGGACAGGTTGCTTTTAGTCATACGTTAAGGAGAGCATAACAACCTTTATCAGCATGTTCACGTCCAATTTTGCAGAGCAGTAAAAGTAATCAGTCCTTTGATCATACTGACAGATTTTAGCTTTTGTTTTTGTTTAGTGCAATAACAAAATCACATACTTATCACACTCTCTTTCGAAATAGTACTTCTGAAGTTTTTCAGAGGTGGAGTATCTTTTTTCTTGCAGAACTCAAAGAAAAAAAAAACAACTAAGAGATTGTGATTTATGATTCCTCTCCCGCCAATATCCTTTATGACGACTTCTCAACGTTTTGCTGATACAGCATACCTAGGAATAACAATTACGTCCCTAAATTTCGTTTCAGAGAAGACATGTTATGATGTTCAACAGCTTAATTTAAACACGCTAAAAAAGGATTATGTTTGAAAGCTTGTTAAACGTCCAAACCTCACATTAGAAAAAAGTTTCTTCTTCTTTTTTTTGAATGTTTTCGTTTTGTTCTGCATTTGCACAAAGAGTTCTTTTGTTTCTTAGGTAATTTTTCTATGTGGACTATGTTTGCTACTTTGGATCTGTTTTTTGTTGTTAAGAATTGCAAAATTTCCACTGTTTAGGCTTTTCATGTTGTTGTGAAAAGAAAAATCTTAGATTAAAGGTAGAACAAAAGTTCGTTTCTATTTTTTTGTGGTGTCTAAGGTGAGATCCTGAAAAGTGTGTTTGGGGTAAGAAGGGCGGCTCGACGTTTAATGAGCGGGTTGGTGTCAGAAAGCAGTGATCCGTGTTTCACGATGCTGAAGTTGTGCATAAGCGCCAGAAGGTAGAGATATAGGTGGGACGAATCCCACAACGTTAAATTGTGCGCTCACACAAGAAAACACCAAGATGGGTGGTAGGAATTCTGCAGCGTCAGATAGATGTACCTGCGCGAGAAGGCAGAAAGATGTATTAGAGTGGGTTCTACTTCATCTTTCTGCTTTCTGGGGCTCAGATTGGGCACGTAGGCCAGAAGGCCGTAGCATTGGGTAGCAGGAGTCTAACTGCGCCAGTCAGCCATGTTGGCACCAGAAGGCAGTGGGACGTGTCCCGCGACGTCATGTAGATATTGCTATCAGAAACTGGAGAAAGACGGGAGACGGGTCCGAAGGCGTAAAATTGGTGCGTTGGCGGCAGAAAAAGTTGAAATTGGCGCAATCATTGGTGCAACAGCACCAGGCAAAATTGGAAACAGGCATGCAAGCAGATGTTTAAATAGTAGCTAACAGATTACGAGAACTGACGTGGAACGTTAACTTTGTCACTATGATGATGACGTTTACGTCGCTTAACGTTACGCATCATTCTTTGTTAACTGTATGAGAAAAGGATGATAATATGTAATACTTCAAATAATGTTTTTAAATTCAAGCCGTACCGAAGGGATATAGGTGAAATATCAAGTTTGAATACTCTCCAAGTGAAGTACTAGCAATCCCTTTGGGAAAAAAAAACTATTGAATAAATGCTCAAATATACAAAAAGAACGGGGAAAAACGTTGAGAAAAGAAGGAAAACTCAATTGTTCAGCAAATATTTACAGAAAGTGCCACTACATTTGACTTTTATTGATCAGAGAGGGCGACTGAAGCGAGAACCACAACTCCAAAGTCCGGCATTAGCCGGATATTCGAACTGGAAATATATAAAAGGATAACGTCACTGGTGTATCAATCCACTTGGAATGCGTCAACGCAAGCTTTACTGCAATTGGTAATCGCTGAGGTTTTGGAATGTGTGTTGACTTGAAGGCATCACTCCACTAATCTGAGGTACGGATTTCAGGAGGAGTATTCCCATATGGGATAGTAGATTATAGGGAGGAGAGTGATTCCGTCCATTTCTCCCTAATTGCCGTAAAAAACGGCCCGGAAGATACGGCTTCGGGCGTTCTGGCGCACTTTTTTCTACAAGAAGTTCGACCGGAGCGCGTCAGCCTTGTGTGGCGCTGCATCTTCCGGGCCGTTTTTACGGCAAGTAGGAAGAAATGGACGGAATCACCCTCCTCTCCAGAATCTACTATTCCTTATAAGAATACTCCACCTGACATCTGCACCACCTCAGATTCGTGGGGTGATGCCTTTAAACAATGATTTGGGGGGACAGCCAATAATCAAGGCAGAGTTTCTATTCTCCCAGACAAGTCTGGTATCAATTTATCGACCCCGAAGGGATGAAAGGCTTGGTTTGCACTAGGGCATTTTCGAAACATCGACCGTGTGGCCACAACGGACCTCTAACCACACCCACCCCGGAAATATATATCCGTAGATAATTGTAGTCATTTTTCTATGTGGCTACTCCAAAACCACTTTCTAAAATTTCGAAGGCTCGCTAATGAATGAGTAAATATATCGCTATCCGAATATGAAGGTGATTTTTTTGAAACGCTGTCCCATTTTCCTGGAATGGGAAACTTGTCAAAATCCCAATTTTTGGTCGCGCCCGAAAAAAAGTGTGTGATCTTGAACAAAATTCAATAACTCAGAGTACCTTAGTACGGAGCAAATCATCTTCCAGTATGTTGTAGCCGAAGATTTCATCTATCAGATGCTGAATTAATCGATTTCCAGGGTCTCGCCGTTTTCCAAAATTTTTGATGGATCGAAGATGGGAAAATGTCATTATTCCCATCTTTGCCCCTTAGGACCTGCTTTCCTTGCGTCCTCTCCCTTCACTACTCTTAGATAGAAAAATCCCATCACACGCTTGACTCTGGCCCATAGTTCGGCTTAGACGCAAGTTTTCCTCACATAAACATTTTTGTAGAGTCCTAAAATTTGCTTGTTGAAGGAGACTACTCAATCACATCGACTTTCGTGAATCTCGAAGATTTTTTTCTATATTTTAAAGCTTGTCCTGTAGTTGAAAGAAAGCGTGAATAATTAGGAGAATGTGGAAGAGTGGCAAACTGTTTGGCCTACGTCGGTAAAAAAGTCTTTTTTTCGTGAAATGTGTTAAACGTCCAGCAGAAAGCGGCGTGAATTCTCCAACAAAATTCTGTAAAAACATGAGCTATAATCTTTTCCGGTCACTGTTTACCGATCACCCATAAACAAAGTATCGGTCACCAAAATACAACACAAACCCTAGAAAAAAATAGAATATGCAGGTTTGTTCTAATCTCTAAACTGTCGATGACATCAGCAGCGTTTAAAAAAGCCGAACAAATCGAACACGTCCACTAATTGGCTGTGTATTGCTGTATCGTTCTGTAAATCGTTCCTATCATAGTTGGTCTCACAACACACGGAATATATCGAGGTTTCGATGAGTCTGATGATGACCCCAAGTGCCTAGAGACTCTTCGGCCTACGGTTACCGCTGAAGTACGAGTTGCGTAGATGCGTCCGCCTTCGAAGAGCTGAAGGCGTGCACAGTGGCCGTACATTGTCAACAGGACCAGGGACGTCTATCTGATCAGCGTCTGATTCAGAGATGAGACCACAACCATATCAAAGTTCATGTTTAGTATGTAGAAAGCTTGGGAACTAGCCACCCAAATGAAGTATGAGTAGGGGAAAAGGCGCTCAAATTTGTCAAACGACGTAGGCTAGCTAATAAAGCATGTGGTCAAGAATTTTCTTGACACCAGTGGTAGCTTAGTGATACTATATAGTATTAAAGTATATTGCGGTATGCATAGATCATAATAACCTTCCATCGAAAAGAATAAGCCTGTGATGAAAATTAAAATGACACGAAATTTTTGTAATCAACACTATTCTATGGGTCATTTTCCTCCTGAAAATGATATCTGCTTGATATTCGAAGGAATTTCCGATAAATCGCAAAAAAAACTGTTTGTAAAATTACGTAAAAACTCTCGTAAAGGTTCAAAACTGGACGTAGATGAGACATACTAAGCGCAAAATAGGAACAAATCATACTACTGGAAGTGTTCCCTAACGTTACGCGTCAACAGGATGCATCACACCTCATTGGTTAACGATATACGAACTTCCAAAAGTCACAATGAGTAATGTAAAACACCGAAGTTGTAATTTTAGCTGCAAAAAACAGGAAATATTGTTGAACTAGAAAATCAACAAATAACGGCATGAAACATACTACTTTAGTTAAACTTTCAACTCCTTTCAAGCTGCAGATCTATACTTGTGAGAGAAAGCTGTTACTTTTCAAACATTATATTAATGTCAAGAGTGATGTATTCTTGGGGTGGAACTATTTGGGAACTCTTCTAATGCATACCCACCGTCTTTTCTTTTTCGTCTTCTGTCGAAAAAAAGCGATTTTGTTCTACATTCATTACTCTATCCTGCTGAATTTTTAATCTTCTGCCAACAACAGACCGAATTTTCCGTTGTCAAACAGTCTCTTCTTCAGCTTCTGTGGATAAGATAAAAGTCTTACCATTCTTTTGTGTTGCACGTTTTGTGTTGTATCTGTTGTGGATGCCGATAGAGCAGAAGACGAGAAGTTTTATTGAAGACGAACAGGGAGAAGAGAACATAACAAACATAACATGTCGACATAAAAACAACAGGGTGGTCATACAAGAATGCAACGTATACAATACGGGTTAACTCTAAGCGAATAATATGGTGAAATTCCCATCCTACAACACCTCCCCTTTCAAGTTATCCAATTCTTAGTGGGTCCACCTGCAGTCGGCGGCGGAGTTGTCGAATACGTTGCGGTCGTTGAGACCAGTCGGTGTTGCACCATCGTCCTTGCTCGCGGAGTCGAGTAGTGGTAGGTCGAACGCATCCAAGAAAGTGTTAGTCGCAGTTGTGCCGATCCTGGATCGTAACTGGTTTACGTACCGACTCCATAGTTCATTTCCACAGCGAACAGTGTAGGTTGTGTTTCCAACACGGCGTGTGATGAAACCGGGAGTCCAAGTAGCTTTCTGTCCTCGATAATCCTTGGCGAAAATCGTGTCGTTGATCTCAAAGTTGCGGCGTCGTGCTCCATTTCGACAATTGAATTGAAATCCCATTTTGACATCTTCTGTACCGTTTGTGAGATCTCTAGACGGTAACATTAGATCGAGTTCCGTTCGTAGTCGGCGTCCCAGGAAGGCTTCGGCAGGAGAACGCTGATCCGGTGTAGACGGGCAAGAAGTGGAACGATATGCCATCAGAAACGTCTGTAGTGCGTCCACTGTTGGTTCCTCCCCCTTCAGCCTGGCAAGTCCTCTTTTGAAGGTGTCCACAAAACGTTTTGCTTGCATTTCTTTGTGGATGGAACGGCGACGTGCGAATGTGCAAGATTCCTCGGGATCGGCAGAATGAAGTGAACTGAACGTGAATTGCGTTCCTTTGTCCGTGACGAGCGTCTCTGGATTTCTTGGCTGGCAAAGACAACTTGGTAAAGATGCACTTCATTACTTGCATGGTAGTTGTTGAGGAGATCAATGACATCTGGACGATTTTCGGCCACCTGGAGTAGGCGTCCAAGACAAGCAGATAATATCGTCCTTCCATCGGTCCAGCAAAATCAGCGTGAACTCAAGTCCACGGCGAGTGTGGTTGACTGTAAATCAGCTTTGATTTTCATCCTCAAATCATCCTTTTCCAAGGATGCACATCTTAGGCAGGTCCTGACGAGTTTTTCGATGTCGGAATCCATCGTGGGCCAATAGACAAAGCTTCTTGCGAGCATTTTCATCCTTGTTTGGCTTTAATGGGCTTTGTGTAGTGCTGAAAGGTCACGATGTCGAAGTGATTTTGGAATCACTATGCGGGATGCATTTAGCAGACAACCTTTGACTGTCGTCATCGGGATGCATTTAGCAGACAACCTTTGACTGTCGTCATGGTATTTTTGCGGTTGTCGTAGTCCCACAGAGGAGAATGGTGGTTGACTTTGGGCAAGTTTTCGGACTTCGTATAGTCGATTCAAGCTAAATAAGACGATGCGTAGCAGTCCGAATGGATTCGGTGGATACTGGAAGATGACGACAATTCTCTAAGAATTCAGAAGTGACATCAGCATCTACTGAGGCGATCACGTATTCCTCCGGTATCGATGACGTTTACGAGGCGAGGCGTGAAAGAGCGTCCTCTTGGCCGAAATCCTTTGTGTTGATGTACTCGATAGTGAAGCTGTAGTTGAGCAGCATCGTGGCCCTTCGCTGAAGACGGTTGGCACTGTAGACCGAAACTCTTTCCTTGCTTCTGAAGATTGCCAAAAGTGGTTTGTGGTCAGTCCTCAGCGTGCAATGTCGTACATGGATAAAACGACGGAACTTCTGCACGGCGAAAATAAGAGCGAGTGCTTCCTTTTCAATTTGGCTGTAGTTCTTCTGTGGTTGTGTCAGGCAACGGCTTGCGTGATAAATGACCTTCACGCATCCATCTGCGAAGCAATGTGAGAAGATTGTTCCCATTCCGTAGTTTGAAGCAACAGCAGCATCGGGAAACTTGGGTCAAAGTGGGTCAACAGGTGATCCGAGCTTGGGATTGCCTTATTCTTGTCGAAAGAAGAATGGCACTCTGGTGTCTATGTGTAGACAACATCCTTTTTTCTAGATAGTTTTGATCTTCTTCTTTTGGATAGCTTTTATCTTTTTTGGATCCGGGCGCCGTCCTTGTGCGTTGATGACGAACCCAAGGTAGGTGATCTCCGTCTGCAGGAAAGCATATTTGTCGAGTGGAACGCGGAATCCGTAGTCTTGAATCCGCTTGAATACGGCCTCTAGTCGGGCATTGTGTTCGCCGATGGTTCTGCCAGTAACGAACATGTCGTTGAGATAGGCGGCAGTTCCATCTAATCCAGCGATCAAAGTATCCATACATTGTTGGAATATACCAGGAGCTGGTTTCACTCCAAATGGTAGTCGGTTGAAGCGATACAGTCCACGGTGCGTGTTAATAGTGAATAGCTGCTTTGAGACGTCGTCTACTTCCAATTGGAGATATGCTTCGGCTAAGTCGAGCTGTGAAAAGTAGCGTCCTCCGTTGAGTTTCGTGAAGGTGTCCTCTGGGATTGGAAGCAGATGCTGGTTTTGTTCCAGTGCATCGTTCAGTCCGGTTGAGTGGTCTGCGCAGAGGCGGATCGATCCATTTTTCTTCTAAACGACGACGATGGGTGCTGCCCATTCTGAGTGATAAACGGGTTCCGGCACGTGTATAGACACAAGTCGATCGATTTCGGTTGAAATCCTTGGCATAGCAGCATAGGGCCCTCAGAAGGATAGGCTTGGAGTCAGGTTTCAGAGCGAGTTTAGCCTTTGACTTGGTACAACATCCCAGTCCAAAAGCGAAAACACCTGGAAACTTCTTCCTCAGGAGGGTTGCGAGAGAAGAAATCAAGGTGCTGAGCGTCCTTGAAGAGATGTTGCAGATGGAGCTCTCTGTCAAGTGACGAAACAGTGTCTCGTGTTGAGCGATCTAATCTAACCTCAACAGCGATGGCGTGTCAGCTACATGGCAAATACAGTGTCCTCGATGACCATCAATGATGAAGTTGCATTCGTAGCATCCCCGAACGTTGATAGGTTTTGTTGGCAGACTTCAGTGTCAGACGGGATGGTTGCAGCTTCGGTCGACCCATGGCGGTCCTGTCTGCAATGCTCAGCAATGCTACGTCTGCTCCAGTATCAAGACGCATGCGTACTGTCTTCGCATCAGTTTGTACTCTACAGTAGATGCGGTTTACAGCGACACCAGCATGAGTCGAAGCGATGATGACGCTGTTGGCAGATTTCCGCTTCTGCTCCGGATTCCGCCTCTTCTTCTCCGTGAAATTTTTGCAAAATCCTTGCTTGTGACCAGTGCGTCTGCTGTCGTGGCATCTCTTCACGAATGTGCAACCTCAGGACCAGTGATTAGCTCCGCACGGAAAACAAGGTGACGACGGTTCACGATTTCGGCTCTTTCGCGATTCCACGACGTTGACGTGCGGTAGACTTGATCGTTCGAGGAGTGCAGCATCCTGACGAATGTCGAGAACGTGCTGAAATTCAACAGCAAACTCCTTTAGCGTGGTTTGAAGGTTGTCCCCCATCTTCCGAAGGACACGAGCACGAACGTCGGCATCCTGCGGGGCGACAACTCCTCATATCCATATCCATACGAGGCATTTCATCTGCTCAGGTGTGACGTCGTTGAACTCAGCTATGGCATAGCGCTGATTGACCAATCCGGTGAAGTCGCGGAAATTTTCCTCATTTCGATGTGCCTTGATGTAGGCGTAGCGTCTCCCGAATACTGACGTATTATGTCTAAACAATTCGTTCAGAGCAGCCACGGTGTCCGTTAAGGGAACATCGCATGCTCTTTTAGGAAAAATGTGGTTCGTGAAACGGGGGTGCGGGACAGGAGGTACTCGTGAAAACCGCCTGACCTTAAACACCACGTACCTCCGCGTAATTACTGCTGCCGCACCACCACCTAGACATCCTCCGCCTGAGATCACCTATACCTCGCCCACCTATTGCTCTCTAATCAATGCCATGCGCGATGTTCGCGCCGCGACGAAGCGGTGGATACTGCGAATTTTGAAGGAAGGGAAGTGAAAAACGAATTGACGCAGCAAATTCTTGTGTATAAAAAATTCTGTTGTTCTGGTGTTTGGATATAGTAAACTAAGCGCATATTATTGGGAATGAAAGAGAAGAAGTGGATACTTCTATCCAATTTAATTTCATATAAGTAATGATTATCTTAAAAAGATGTTGCAGGGAAAAGAATAACCTGCATATATTTTTACATATCTCATAATTTCACACACTTCACCCCTAACTCTTCTATATAAACCCGCAGTGCATAAATATGTGTTTGCCACGATGTTATTCAACGAATTCATGTTCAATTTACAACTGCAGCAGCTATACGTACAGCAACTTTATGTGCTTATTACTTTATATACATTCTTTAAACTCCTTTCTACATTTTACCTTTTCAAAATTTTACATAGATATAATGTTCATTTAGAGCGCATGTCAAATTTTATTTCAATATATGCTTGCACGCTTTATACAATAAAACTTTGTATGGTTCTTGAAACCTCTTTCAACAGCGTTTTATCGCTTTATTTCTATCTGTTCTTTGCATTAAATCAATATGACAGGTTAGGGGTATTAGTGGCGAACAGAGACCCTTGTATCTTCGAAATACACCTTTAGGCACAGGATATGTCGGCGAGGCATTATTCGCGCCTCGTTAGTTGTTGCATGCCAGTTTTGCACAGCTAGATAAGCAAAAAGAAATTCCTAGACAACGAAAAAAAGTTTTAAAAAAATAGCATTACGCCGATCTGCGCGACATTCTTTGAAACATCTCTTGCATTCCCAGAGATGGATGAATGTTTTCCACTTAACAAGTCAACACAGGATAATTTCATTTTCACTCGGATTTCTAAATGGCATATCACTTATACAAACCTATTTCATTCTTTCCTTTTTGTATTAACTTACAAGCATATTTCACGTAGAGTTTCAAACAACATCTAATACCAGACACCGTCCTTTTCGTTCGATTCTAAAAGCGCATCATAAGAGGTGCAGGCGCGGCGAAAAACACTCGTCGTAAGAGCAGCAGACGCGGCAAAATGGGTGGGGAGGGTGGCGTGGGCGGGGCGTTAGGAAGACGTAGCAAATGAGGAGCAATCAGGCTACTGTAGCGATTATGACGGTATAAGGAGACGCGCGGTGCAATTAACGATGCTCATTAGCCTCCTGGATACGCGGCGGCACATCATACGGGGACCTATTGACCGTTCCCCGTGAAACGGACATATGTAATGGCGTTGAGTTTGGAGACGATTAGTCGAGCTTTTGCTGCATCACCCAAGGTAGCACCGTCCTTGAGATGACGTCCTCGTAGCGGTTGTACCAGACCTCGAATGTACAACCACTGTCCGGATCGTACACGAACTCAGGTAAGCGTGTCGACAGAGAATTTGTGACATATTCGGCCGTGGCGACGGGTGCACATGGAACGGCTGGGTGTGTAGCGGAAGCCATCTTTTCCATACGCTTCATCAGCTCAGTTAACATTTGTTGTTGTGCCGTGGTTTGGGCTTCCAAGATAGTGCGCAGAGTTTCAGCATCCATTTTGGAGTTGCTATTTAGTGCGCGGCGCGACCGCAGTAACAGCAAATCGACCGGGCTCACTCCCTGGGCCGAGTGAGTGTCCATTCAGCAGTTCGGCCAGACAAAAAGGTCGAGGCCATTTTGAAACTTGACCCTCGGTTCGACTTGCTTGGAGGCTGACCTAGAGGTCTTGTACCAGAAATCAACTCGGCCAGCAGTTCGACCAGCATTAGAGCATGGGCTGGAGTTCTTGAGCAAAAACCTTTGTCCTTCGCCCTCCGCGTTTTAGTCAGCTGATCGCCTGTTGTTGTAGATGCCGACACAGCCGAAGACAAGAAGCTTTATTGAAGTCGAACACGGAGAAGAGAGCAGAGCAGAACAGAACATGCTAACATAAAAACAACGGTGGTCATACAAGAATGTAACGTACACAATACGGGCTTACTCTAAGCGAATAACATGGTGAAATTCCCATCCTACAACAGTATCTATATAGGGTTCGTTTTTATCTAGTTTTCCAGTATTTCTTCTCTAAAATCAACTTTTCCGTTGTTCCAAATACATACACATTCAAAGATCTCTGCTGAAGGCTGCTGCTAGCCGGCTGCGCAGACAATTAATTATTCGACGTCTGAACATTGGGCATCTATATCAACCCTAATGTTGCCCTTCCGTCTCTCCTTTCTCCTTCATCGAAAAAATGGTCGGTTCGCAATCCTAAATATAAAAGGATAAAGTGTCTCGCGTTAACGTTAACGTTAGTGTTAACCGACAGCGACACGGCTTATGATCGGCTGGCCCCCGAAAGTCATTGTAAGGACCAACACACGTTTCAAAACCTCAACGATTACGAACTGCAGTAAAACGCGTTGGCGCATCCCAAGTTGATTGGTACGCCAGTGACTTTATCCTTTCAATCCTAAATATAGTTATAGTTGGGTCAAAACGACATGAAGCACGAACAATTGCGCAAACGGCTGCGCTCGAAGCAGTGCGTTGGAGGCAGCGGTTGGAATCGAGGTCGGACCATGGCGAATTGCAGAGATGGGTGGCGGTAGTGAGGATTCTTACACGATCTCAACCGCCACGCTCCACCGCGCCGCTTCGAGCGCAGCTGTCCGTGCTTCATGTCGTTTCGACCCAACTGTAACGGAGATTTTGTTTCTGTATCATTTTCAATACCACGATTACCACGATTCGGCACATAACATTAGCACAAGATTGAGTGACCACTAGTAGATATAAATCTTGAGAATTCCCTATACAACAATCTTATCGTGTATGCTTGACTACGTAATGAAGCAACTAATTGCGGGACGGGAACACAAATCAGGTTAATTAGTTCGTTTCGTTTGTGTTAAATCACTCAAATGTAGTACAAATAATGTCTTTTTGAAAGGGATAAAGATAAAGTGCTGGCGTTAAACAATTGTCTTTGAACAGTTGATCTAACGCGTTTGACTACAACTCAGCGACGTCTACGGTTCAAGAACGCGTACTCCGCCAATACAATTATTTGCAACGGTCAGTCGATGCATCAAGCCAGTGTTCGTAGCCTTCCAGACAATTCTTGGGTGACAACAAGGGTAGTAAGAAGGGTGTGGAAATATATGGAAGAAGATGAAGAGAGCAAACAGGAAAGGAGAAAAAGGTGGTCACTGTTAAATAAATTCATCTTAAGGAGTACAAAATTTAGCTCTAATAATCTAAAACATAAATCAATATGTATATGCAGAGCATGGAAACTAGTTGCCCAAATGAGGTTTGAATAGAAACAAAAAGGTATTAGAAGTGATTCATGCGGGGTAGGCTAATTAATTATGCGTAGCATTCTGTACAACGCTGATGTGCGGGTGGATAGTATGCTCGACTCAATGAAAAACACGAAAAAAGAAGTGTAGCAAGTGTGAGTTCTTTTCTTTCTTTCTATCTTTTTCTCCTTCTTTCCTTCTTTTTTCTTCTTCTTTCTTCGTGTTTTTTGTGTGTTACTGCTAAACGTAGTCAACGTTTCGGCAAATGCAACCTGCTGATGCTGTTGTTCAATCAACTATGTTCAAGTATTGCACCGTGGATCTGTTTTCAACCGTCCTTCCCACCTAACCTAACATGGCGCAAAGCAAATCTTCTTCCAGTGTGTTGTAGCCGAAGCTTTTATCTATGATGCTGCATTAATCAATTTCCAGGGTCTCGCCGTTTTCCAAATTTTTGAAGGAACAAAAATGGGAGAAATGCCTTTTTTCCCATCTTTGTCCTGTCTTAGTTCCAAAAAGACTAGGAGGTGGAAAAACGACGATATGTCTGTTTTTTTAGGGCACACCTTCTTCTATGATAAACTACCATAAATTTGCCCTTTGGTTCTCTTATGACAATGTTATTCGCGATCTCCCAGACCTAACAATGCGCAAATAATCTAAGCTTTTTGCAATTTTTTGCAAAAATTTGGTTCAGCTTCGAACTTTAGTCGAACTTACGGGTCTCATTGTTACATTGTCAACACGTTGTGCATTTTCAAAACAAAATGTTGGGGCTTCTATACTGTCCTATGCCCGAAACTAAATACGATATTTTCTGATTTATGTAATCATTTAATATGATTAATTGTAATGTTTAATGTTATATATTGTATTATATTGTTGTATATTTTATTGTAATATTTGTATGTAATTATCTAGTACTATGTGATAATTTGCCTTGACCTGTTCCTTTACGACCTCCCGATGGGAACATCTCATCACGCGCTTGATCTTGTTTATGAACAAAAAAAACGTACACAACTGCAAGATTCTTAGTACAATCGTATAGGAATACGACTTTCGGACAAAGTTGGGAAATAGTATAAAGTTAAGCTGTTAGAACATTGTTAATATTCCAGCAAAGAAAAGGAACTTTTTAAAACTAAACCACACAAGAATTATACTAATTCTGGGCTCCGCGACATAGTCATTCTGGGTCACACTCACTTAGATACTTAGATAGTCCGCCTTCACTGGACGTACGAGCCCCAACATTTCTTTCACTCGTATCGTTCCCTTCCCATTGTCATCCAAGTTCTCAAGTTTTGTGAGCGACGTTGACGAAGTTCTTGACCCATATCCAGCAGAGCTCTCAGCTAGATATCCGAATCATCATCATTATATCGTTCATCCGTGTAGCGAACGAACACATCACCCCATCTCGTCGGCAGTCTCCCTCGAGGGCGTTCATCAACTCTTGGGATCCACTCTAGTGTTTTTTTAGTCCATTTATTGTCGATTCTTCTCAGAGTGTGACCGGCCCATTTATGCTTTGCTCTCGATATATATTCCGCTGGGTAGCGAAGACGGGGGGAATGTCAAGAGGTACCCGTATGATGTGCCGTCGCGTATCCAGGAGGCTAATGAGCATCGTTAATTGCACCGTGCGTCTCTTGATACCGTCATAATCGCTACAATAGCCTGATTGCTCCTCATGTGCTACGTCTTCCTAACGCCCCGCCCACACCACCCTCCTCACCCATTTTGCCGCATCTGCTGCTCTTACGACGAGTGTTTTTCGCCGCGCCTGCAGCTTTTATGATGCGCTTTTAGAGTCGAACGAAAAGAACAGTGCCTGGTATTAGATGTTGTTTGAAACTCCACGTAAAATATGCTTGTAAGTTAATATAAAAAGGAAAGAATGAAATAGGTTTGTATAAGTGATATGCCATTTAGAAATCCGAGTGAAAATGAAATTATCCTGTGTTGACTTGTTAAGTGGAAAACATTCATCCATCTCTGGGAATGCAAGAGATGTTTCAAAGAATGTCGCGCAGATCGGCGTAATGCTATTTTTTTTCAAAGTTTTTTTCGTTGTCTAGGAATTTCTTTTTCCTTATCTAGCTGTGTAAAACTGGCATGCAACGACTAACGAGGCGCGAATAATGCCTCGCAGACATACTCTGTGCCTAAAGGTATATTTCGAAGATACAAGGGTCTCTATTCGCCACTAATACCCCTAACCTGTCATATTGATTTAATGCAAAGAACAGATAGAAATAAAGCGATAAAACGCTGTTGAAAGAGGTTTCAAGAACCATACAAAGTTTTATTGTATAAAACGTGCAAGCATATATTGAAATAAAATTTATTTGAATAATTTAATAATTTAATTTATGCGCTCTATATGAACATTATATCTATGTAAAATTTTGAAAAGGTAAAATGTAGAAAGGAGTTTAAAGAATGTATACAAAGTATAGAAGATAATCATTGCTTATGTGAAGTTACATTGAATAGAAGTATCTACTTCTTCTATTCCCAATAATATGCGCTTAGTTTACTATGTCCGAACACCAGAACATCAGAAGTTTTTATACACCATTTTAGTTTTATTTGCTGCGTCAATTCGTTTTTCACTTTCCTCCCTTCAAAATTCGCAGCATTCACCGCTTCGTCGCCGCGCGAGCATCGCGCGCGGCGTTGATTAGAGAGCAATAGGTAGGCGGGGTATAGGTGATCTCAGGCGGTCGTGGAGGATGTCCAGGTGGTGGTGCGGCAGCCGTAATTACGCGGAGGTGCGCGGTGCTGAAGGGAGGACAGGAGCGGTCAGCCGGTTTTCACGGGTACCTCTTGTCCCGCACCCCCGAAGACGAGACATTGCTCTTAAGTCGGAGCTGCGAAGGTCGGTTAAGTGTTGTGTGAACCGGTTAAACTTCAGAAGGCATCTCTCAAAGGCCCTCTGGGTAGTGGACAGTTTTCTAGACGTGGCAGTGGTGCCTGCTCACGTCTCCACTGCGTAGCAGAACGCTGGAAGAACTGTCGATTCAAACAGATGGGCAAGGAGATCTTGCTCCGTCAATTTATCCGCAGCTTTCTTGACGGGTGCGAATGCTGCGCACGCTGTTTTCTTCCAAGTCGTTTTCCATATTCATAGAACGTCCAAGGTGAACATGTGACGACCACGACTTGGAAGCCTTCAAGTTGCACTCCTTCGTCCTCGCAGTAGGCGTTCTTCGTGAATTGTGTCTTCTTTCTGTTTATTCACAGTTCTATTCTCTTCTCTGCTTCGTTGAGTTCTTTGAGCATCGTCTCTGCTTCAGTGGTACTTATCGAAAAAAGAACGATATCGTCCGCGAAACGAAGGTTCGAGAGGAATCTTTCGTCAACACGTGTGCTTTTTTCTTGCCAGGCAAGTGACTTCATTTCCCGTTGTAATGCAAGCGTGAACAGCTACGGCGACATGGTATTGTGTTTTGTCCTATCGCCTTTATAATGGGTAGAGGGAAAGGAAAAGAAGAGGAGAAGCTGTACCTTGGTGCCTGATTGTAGCACTGGCTAATGTCCTCACATATTACACGTCCACACCCTGATCGACCAGCGCTGACAGTATAGCTTTCGTTTCTACGCTGTCGAAGGCTTTCTCATAGTCGACGAAGGTTAGAGCAAGGGGGAGGAGGTATTCCCGGCAAACCTCTATGACCCTGGAAACGGTCTGGACGTGATTCATGTTGCTGAACCCTTGACGGAATGCAGCTTATTCTCGAAGCAGGGCCTCATTTAATGTCATAGATATGAGATGATATGAAGATGATCTTGGCGTATACTTTGTATAACACGCTCAGCAAGCATATCGGACAGTAGTCGAAGGTCCTCTCCGTCACTTTTATTATGGATGAGAACGGTTCGCGAGGTCTTCCACTGATCTTGGATCCTTTTTTTTCTGAAGGTAGGACGTCATGTGCGCCGCTAAGATTACATGAATTGGGTGGCCACCAGCCCGAAGAAAGTCTGTGGGGATGATCGGGCTTGACACAGGAGTTGATGAACTGTAAAGGTTCAAATAGGATCCCTCCATAACGATTTCCATTTTACGACGACAAGAGGTGCAAGTCCCGTCTTCGCTTAGGAAGCTGCTAGCGGGATATTATATTCGCGGACTTCCTGCGACCCTTCTTAAAACTCGTTCTTCTTCGTGCTGCTTCCAGAATCTTCTTCTACCTTTATTTCGAAGGATCCTCTTGCAACGCTTTTCTGCAGATAGTGTTTACTACTAGCCGCTCAATCTGAGATACATTCGGATCAAGCCACAAAGTCCTTCTTTCCAACAATGCCTTGGTGGTCTTCGAAGTTCGATCGAAGTTTGTCATGCGCGGCTTTGAAGCACGCTCAGCACCGGCTCGTAATTCTTTGAGCAGCACTTCGTAGTCCACGTTTGGGTCCTCTTCGATGCCTCAGTCACCTTGGAACAAGGAGTCCGCAAGTACGCATTCATCGTAGACAACCTCTTTTCTCCTTCTTTACCGTTTGTAGATAGTTCTTTCCCATCGTGTGGCTAAATATTATTTTCGCACGAAGGAGACGGTGATGAGAACCACAAAGGTACTAACACGATGTCGAAGAGGCACCACCTCCGGTTGGTGAGTATGTGGTCGATCTCCGCACGAGCCACGCCATTGGGTGATTCCCATGTCCATTGACGATGATCTTTCTCAATGATAAGACAATTCCCTTGAAAGAGGCGAGCGACGGAGAACAGACCGGCAGAGAGATTGTCATTCATTCCGGTCCTCTGGTCCAAATCTTCCGATCTTGTATTCCTCTTCAGTTGCCTTTCCTAGTTTTGCGCTGAGTTCTCTGACAACTTCGGATCACTTCCTCCAGCTCCTCGTAAAACGCGTCCAATTCGGGTTCGTCCGCTGCTGGTGTTGGTGAGTACCAGGTTATGATGCTGATGGGTTTATGGCGCAGAGGGCGGAGGCGAAGAATGCCAGACGAGGTGAAATGATCTCGTCAGAATCAATGAACGGTGCACAACACAACCAACACCGCCTTCTTTCCGCGGCAGAACCTTCTCTCCGCAAATAACGAGTTCATCTGTCGTACGTCGTTCCTTCTGCACTTGGTCTCCTGGAGAGCAATCATGTGAAATTTGATACGCTTTGCAACTCCGAGAAGGACATGCAGGTCAGCGTCTGTGGACACTGTACTCGCGTTGCAAGTACACAGTCTGAGACAGTCTCCATGAATCGAAGACGTCTTGAGCAACCTGAGATTTGAACGCCTCTCACCGGTTACCATACCGTCTGACGTATGAGACGGCAGGACCCACTGTGCAAGGTTCTGATACAGTGAATATGCTGGAGTGGCAAAAAGACTTTCCCCAAACTAAGCAGCCCTGCCACAGCGAGCTTAGCTTTCACCACAGGTCGTCGCCAACCTATATGGATCAGGAAGCCATCTTGCAACATTTTGCCAAGACGGTGATGAATCTTAGCAGTGGTTTACTCTTAGCTAGGCTTCCGATTCCGAGAAGTCGGAATTTCGGCTGTGTAAAACTCCTTCTCAGCTTGGGAGACCCTGGCGAAGGACGAACCTCCGCTGTGCATTGCAGTTCGACGCCCAGAGTCACCTCTGCACCACTATGAGACGGTAAACTGTTGCTGAGGCTAGGTCATACTTTCTAAGAAAAATAATGCAATATTTCTACATTTCTAGCTGAAACCTGTTCTAACCGAAGAGTTCTACGAAATATAATGTGCTTTTCAGTAATGCAGCGGCAGTGGTGGTAAGAGCTTGTGAGATACACTGCTCCTTTCAGTTTCGGACTGCAAGGGAAGGGATTCGCGCCAATCAAATCTACGACATATATTAACGAAACATAAGACAACTCAATTTATGACGCATTTTTGTAGTCATCCTCCTGAACTGCTGGGAAAAAGAAATATGTGTGGATATGAAAGAAAAGAAGTAAAAATAAAACGTAGAAAAGAATAAGGATAAAAGAATTTCAGAAGGAGTTATAAGACATCACTTTTAAGAGGAATTGCTATGCTAGTACATATCGAAGAACACGTAATAGAGCACATTTCTGTGATATTTGTGATACCTGCTTTGTCCCTAGGTTGATGTGGATGGAAATGGCGAAATCGACTTCGAAGAATTCTGCGCTTGCATGAGGAGGTCTCAGAACATTGCAAAGTCTACGAATGAAGAGCTTGTAAAGGAATGTTTTGATATATTTGACCAAGATCACAATGGAATAATTACAGAAAGCGAGTTCAAGGCATGTTATCGCTTGAAAGTTTCCCTTAGTTCTGTTGACCGAGCATTTATTTTTTAGTACATTGCAAAGGAGTTTGGCGGCTTTACTGAGGAGCTGGCAGAACGGATTTTCCGCGAACTGGATGTTTCCGCAAACGGACATTTATCTGCAGATCAGTTTGCAACAATTGTCGACGACTATCTCCTGTCTGATGCAAGCAAATGCGAACTTGGCGAGGAGTGAAAATAGCTTCACTTAAAGTTGCGCCCTCATATGTTGTTAACTATATGTTGATGTAAGCATATTAGAACTTCATGGTTGCATTATGTGATCCCTATGAGTTGCTTGTAAACGTTGGATTGAGTAAAAGCGAAACAGGTGAACACAGATCTGAACTCTGTCTAATAACTGCATATCACGTTTTGATGCACTTATTGTAATCTGTAGAGGTACTTATCTGAGTCTGGCCTTCTGGAAAATCCAGTTACATCCCCTTTTTCCGCAAATCTAATGATGACCTTAGTTTGTGCTACGGGAATAAGGAAGTTTATCAGCTCAGTATCTGATCCAGAGAGACCATAACCATAACAAAGCTTAGGCTTAGTGTATATGCAGAAAGTGGAAACTAGCTGGCCAAATGATGTTGAATAGAGACAAAAAGGTACTAAAGTGATCGAAACGATACAGATTAATTAAAAACGCGTGCGGACAAGATTATTCCGAACGTGCTGGTGCACTAGTGGATAGTATGCTAAGCTCGAGTGTATACTCTTCGTTACACTTTTTCTTTCTTCGTGTTTTTTGTGACGAAACATCGAGATCCAAAAAGTATACAACATCACGGCACATGCAACCTGGTGATGCTGTTGTTCAATAAACAACGTGCAGATATTTCACCGTGAGATTCTTCCAAGTGATTCTTCACACCTGGCGAAGCGGATAAGAATAAGAATAAAAAATCGAGGTAGGAAGCAGAAATGACAAAGGTCATCAAACGTATAGGAGGGTCAAAACACTACGCTCCACCGAAGCGCTTCGAAAGAAGCCGCAATTGCGCACGCGGCTTCTTTCGAAGCGCTTCGGTGGAGCGTAGTGGCTAGGACCGCAGTGAAATCCTTGCTGGCACCACCCATCGCTGCAGTTTGTGACGGTCCCAACTCGGTTCCAACTGCTGCATCCACCACACCGTTTCGAATGCGTACGCAAATGCACCGCAACTACATACACTCGTGGTTCATGTCGTTTTGACCCGACTATATGCTTTTTAATGTCCAAGAACAAAGAATGAAATAGAGTTAAAAAGATCTGATGAATAGGGTGGTGGATCGGAAAGACATCGTGGCGATGATAAATAAGAAATAGAAGAGAATGACACTAGGGAACAATTGCAGCAGAGAAGTGTCCCATTTTCTGGATTTCAAATATTACATGTAATCACTACGTTTGTGTTCTATTTAGTAGAACTACAGTAGTTTTGTAAACTTCATGTATTTGGACTAGTAGCGCAATAGGAACTACTTTAGTAACACATAAATGGAAGTTGCGAGCACATTTCGGCTACATAGAGTACAAAAATAGCTAACCCTCTAACATCAGCATACGTTTAATGACTTTAATGACCTTTCCCACATTCCTGTTCTTAATCATCTTTATCTTCTTATCAGTTTCACAAGGCGGAAAGGACGGTTGGAAACAGATCCACTGTGTAATACTTGTACATAGTTGATTGAACAACAGCATCAGCAGGTTGCATGTGCCGAAACGTTGAGTCCGTTCTCCATAGCACACAAAAAACACGAAGAAAGAAGGTGAAAAAAATAAGGAAAGAAAGAAAAGAAAAAGAAAGAAAGGAAAGAATTCCCATTTACTACACTTCTTCTTTCTTCGTGTTTTTCATTGAGCCGAGCATACTATACACCAGCGCTGTACATACGCTTAACTCTGCCTGCGAGGTCAAACTGTCGTATTTGAGTGCACACTGATGCGTGGTAATGGGACACGACCATGTCGAATATGAACACCCCCTCCGATACATTGTGTCTTACGCCTCTGGGCTGAAAAGACTAAGAATCAGTAAGGGACACTGGACACCTAGATGTTTATGTGTAATTTTGTTAATTCATAAATCTGTTAATTTATCGTTTTGCGATAATAAGCTCCTGATATTTGATTCCACGGCATCAGTGTGCACTCAAATACGACAGTTTGACCTCGCAGGCAGAGTTAAGCGTGTGTTGAGAAGTTCTCACCAGAGGGTCGTAAGAGGGGTGTCGGAGCAGGAGGGGTCGTAAAATTGGAAAAAAAAACAAAGTAGAGGTCGGTAAACTAGGAAAAAATGAAGGAATCAAAGAGAAAAGGAAGATGGGGTTGCCGAATTTAAATCAACACATATCAAGAGGTACAAAATCTAGTGTAATTCAGGTAAACAAGGTTCAGTAGAAATAAAGAAATGAAAACAGTTTTTTTTTTCAGATCTGGTGCTCTAAGTTGAAGCAGGACCAGCAGTGAATGGCATGTTTTCACCGTATATCAGGAAATATTCACAACTGAAACGTATTTTAACGTTTTTTTTTCAGGTCCCGATATCTGCGACTAAAAAATGGAAGAGTTGTCTCAAGGAAGAAAAAACGTCAATGATGCATATTTAGTACTTGAGTTCAGAATAAATTTGTTCAAAATTTGAATAAATGATTGAAGAGGACTTGCGGTTGCGGTTGAGGAAAACTAGTGTAGCAAAAAAAGGTTTAGCTAAAAAGAGAGTACACAAACCACAAAATGACTTTTAGAAACTTTATTCTTCGTAATCCTTATAACGAAACTAATGTACTTTTTGGGCCAACCTTGAAGATAGATGACTTACTGGTCTAACTTATGCTTGATGACGTCGGAGTCGCTTCGGTTTCTTAAACCGTGCAAAATCATAAGTCGTCATACGTGAAAGGTGGTAAGGGAGTCTACACTACCTGAACGAAAAGAAAGACTTTCAGAAAGAAGAAAAAATTCGTAGACAAAGGGAACGTACCAGTGGCGATAGCATCCTTTCGGAAATATCAAGATTTCTACAGACAATCCTCTCGGTTACTTTTGAATTAGCACAAATCATTGAATACTTGAGTAAATGTGATGTATACTAAATATTGTGATAACGTCGTGAAGGTAATAAAATATGAAACAAATTCTTTTGAATGCAATTACCTACCTAAAAGTCTTGATCCCTTCAAGAAACCAATTGGTTGCAAACAATCCAATCTGAAGACTACAAATTTGTGTGTTACTACTTTGCATAAGAGAAATGAAACTAACCAGAGGTGACTCCGAGTTGAGTACTAAGAGACCGTTGGAGCAATCTTCATTTCCTTTATAGCTTGCACAGTGCTTCGGCACTCTTCCGTTAGAGCCAATTCAATATATTGAAGAACGAGGCGTCGAAAATTCGCTTAAGAACGGACGACAAATGAGATCTTCAGAAGCTAACAGAGGTGTAAGAGCACTAAGTAAAAGTAGAAGCATAGTCGCCATGAAAAGAGAGTACGCTGGCTCACGTTTGTAACTGTAGCGCAGACAAAGTACTTTCCCAATCTATCGAATATTTATGCGCTACAAAAGCTTTAGAAAGGACATCCGTTAATTCGCTATTACGTATTCTGTTGAAATAGTGGTTGATGCGAACAGGATGGTGTGGCTTGATTGCTCAGTGAGATGTTCCACTCCACTCATTTTGACGGTCAGGATAGCGTAAAAGAATTTAAAGAGCACATTTATCATTGGACGGTGACAATTTTCTTACTTTCAGTCGGAAAAACAATTCTGATGCTGTTACTGCGCGAAAAAAAAACATCTACAGGCGCAATTGGGGATAAAATTAGTGCAAAGTAGGCTCCACGAGTTTCTTAATATCGACGCTCAAAGTGAATTTCATGCAGAAATGTTGGTTGTGATCTGTAGAGTGGGATTTCTTCTTTATTCGTACAAGGTTTGGTGCTTCTACCTTTCCTAGTCCTATTGAGAACTAGTTGGGAAAACTCCCTTGCCTGCCTTTGCCTCGAATTTTCGAGTTTTTCTCAACTAGCTATTGAGAGAACCGGAACACTTACAGAGACCAAAGTTTAAAGTCAAAGGTTTTCCTTGATGTTCTAACAAAATATGGCAACGAATTTTCCAGCGGCGCTGCCGTGTTCTCGCAACGGGAAAAGAGATCTCAGATTTTCGACAACGCGTCAAAATCTGTTTGACCTCAAACAAAGTTCAGTAACTCAGCTCATAGTTTAGAAAGATGAATTCGGTTTGAAGTTTATTGTAGACGAAGATTTTTGCTTTAGTAATTTGCCCTTACTTTTTTACAGGTAGTTTTTGATTCTTAAGAAAGCTAGTTGAGAAAAAGTTGAGAAAAATGCTAAATTTCTTAACTTTTTCTCAACTACCTTTCAAAAAAAAACCAGAGGGTTCCCGAAAAAGAAATTTTAGCCGTTTCATAGTGCAAATCTTCCTCTACAGAACGCGGTGACCCCTATCTTCCTTCTCTCTTCATTAGTGCGTTATTCATGTTTATTTCAAGCTAACAAAATCCGACCACTCCAGCAGTAATTTCCAATTAAGGCCTGGCTCTAATCGCTAAAATAACCTCTACATAACACTAGTCTAAATAACACGGCGAACAGTGCTCCAAATAGAATTTTAAAAACTGCCGGTGGAATGTTCTTCTCAGTGATTTTTTCGGTTTTGCAAAAATCTAGATTCCGACGGGGATCGAACTATTCATCGTCTGCAATCACTGCCAATAAGTGTGATTGTGTGCAAGAAGCAGAAAATAATGAGAAAATGCTTTTAGAATGCGATCTGCGTCCGTATTAGCTCTTTTTTCATTTTGCAGAAACGGAAAAATTCCGGGAATCGGCGGGGATCGAACTCTTATCCTTTCATTCCCATTGTCGATGAGTAAAATTGTTTGTAAATAATAGGAAGTAGTGTGGAAATTGTTTTAAAACGTGTACTCCTTCCTTTTCAGCTGTTTTTTTTTTGTTTCGCAAAAATAATGGTTCCGGCGGGGATCGAACCTTTGATCATCTCTTTGTCAATGTCAAACAGTACAGCTGTGTTGCCGAATACACATTTAGAGCTCACTTATCTTTTAAAATTCTATGTCTACATATATACTGACTCACTTCTAATTCTTGCAGTAACGTCTACCTCGCACTAATCCGAGCAAATATACCTGGAGGATATTTTTGGTGAGTATCCAATGTGGTATGGGTGACGGCTTTCCGGTAGCATCTTCGACAATCTGACCGCCTACTGGTTAGTTTTTCTTTATCATCCTGGCACATCCTTTAATCTTCTCGCCTAATGATAATCATTTATTGGATCCATTCATGCACTAATTGCTGTATTTACAGATGCATCAGTGCTGTGTCCTTGCTCGAGTTGTGAAGATGGTTTATCGGACCGGGAAAGATAGGTGCGACCTGCTGCGCGGTGTGTGCGGCCGGCCGCACAGAGTGTGCGCGATGTACACACTGCCTAACCACACGCTCATGAACGGCCGGGTGCACAGAGTGTGCGGCCGGCCTCACAGCAGTTGTTCGGTGCTAAGGAGTATACAGACTATGTGAAAGTTGTCACCGATACCGATACAGTCGATAGATTACACTGAAAAGCTTATTCTTAATGCGGAACCTCTTAGTGGAAAGGGATTGCTGACGTCGGAAGAATATTTGAAATTTATTTTGCTAGCGAAAATTTCCGAAAATACATACCTCAATTCAGAGTGGTTGAGTCGGAATGGAAGTTTCTGTGTATGTTTCTTGGATTGGTACAAATGTGATAAAACAAATTCAACTAAATTCGTTCACAACAACTAGTGTCCTGTTTTCTGTGCTGTGTGAAATAGAGAGAATTTCTGCGGTTCTTCCGGAAGGAGTAGGTGCAGCGGCACTTGACATGACATTAAATTCGGCATGTTCGGCTTTTCTCTTATTGAGAAATTGGCGCTATTACTTCACATTTCTATAGAGAAAAAGGATCTCACCCTCTATAGAAATAAATAGGAAGCCTAATTTTCCTCTTTAATTTCCGAAAAAAAATGACCTCAGAACCTCAGAAAACAGGATTATAAACGTTTCATAGTGTAAACGTTGCTCTTTGAAGTTTTGCTTAAAGAGGTTCTTCAGGTGCTCTTTCCACGGTTATTTACGGTCTTCCACAACAAAGTATGTGCACAGAATGTGAACTTTTTGGCTTTATAAAACGTTGTGAAAAAACCTTATAAGTTCCTAAAGCTTCATGAAATCTATGTTCAAAGTGTTGAAAAGAATATAACATCGAAGTTTTTACCTTTTACATGTCGCTCCAGATCTCTAATTGTTTTTGCAAAAATTTGGCTGAGCAGCGTGTCGAACCTGCGCAGTCGCATTATAATACTTTCATAACAAATGCTGATTTTTTCTGTTTTTCTTTCAAGAATAGGTTTTTGAAAGTTTTCACAGGTTGAAACTATTCCTTCTTCCTTGATTCCTTCTTAATGCCAAGCGGCTTAATTTTAGATTTTGGCTGATATTTTAGTAGAGGTGGTGATTTGCAAACTCCTTGATTTCGCAATTGCGAAATTACTGCGGCTGATCAGTGTTGCGCGATCACGAAATCACTAATCCTGGCGCTGAGCGGCTGTACTGCAATTGTTTTCCTTTCGTTCTTAGTTTTCCGTTCCTTTTTTAAATTCTGTTCCGCGATAAGCCGTTATTTTGTAGTTTGTTTTGATGCAATTCAAGATATGTTATTGTTTTTTGATTGGTTGATTTGTTCGCTTTTTTTTTGTTTTCAATCGTTCTCTTTTTGTTTAATTCTGCTTCTTGATTGTTTTCTTTTTGTTTAATTCTGCTTCCTGATGTTTAATTCTGATTCTTGATGTTGAGAAGTTTTGTTCTATCGTTAGACAGAACAAAACTTCTCAACATTAAGAATCAAGATAGAACAATGTTTCCCATTAAGCAGAATTAAATAAAAGAAAAACGAAAAAGAAAACAGACACAAACAAAAAGAAAGAAAACAGCAACATATCTAAAATTGCATCATAACAACCTGATCTGGTTTTTCTTGTTTTCAGATGAAAGGTCGATTCGATTTTATCAAAACACTTTGGTATTTCTTGGAACTGAAGAGCCCTCGGACGAAATCAAGGTGGCGACGAGCTCCACATTACCTGTGACATTGATTTTTTTGGGAGCGGTTCTTTGTATGGTGAGCTTTTTGCGATCTTTCCCGTTTTTTACTGCACGCACACAGATATTTTATATTCCAGATATTGTTTTTCTACCTCGGAAGGTGGTGGTGCAGATGATGGGCGGGATTTAAGTGGTGAGTATGCTTGGATCAATTTATTCTAATCCTTATTGTTCTTTCACTGTAATCACACTAAAGAACTTTCTTTCGGGAAAAAGAAGAGAAGGAAAAAAGTATTTTTGTTATGTTGCCTATTATGCTATTTTTGTTATCTTTTTGAGTGAAAAATAAAAGATGTTGAAGAGATTGTGTTCTGTTCTACACTATGAACCAACTTAGGACTTAGGCCCACATAGTAACAAATTAGCATATCCAAGACATGAATATGATCACCAATTAGGAAAGTATTCAAAATGTCTCCTTTCTTGTAAGCTGCAACTATATGCTAGCGTGACAAAACAAAGTTCTATGATTACTGATGGACACCGGGGATAGTATTAGGAAATGTAAACTAGAGGCAGTAGTAGAGGAATCGACCGCGCGAGCGGAAAGTCGCGGTAGACAGGAATCGTCAGTGTGTCCCTGCCTACCTGGACTCCACACTCGCACGTGTCATAAGCAATAAGAACAGAAAAAGAAAAAGACAAGAAAGAAAAAAACGTACCAAACAAAGAAACTAAGAAAAAAAAAGAGGAAAAAAGAAGCATCAACAAGTTCATGGTGCTGGACAATACACTCGCAAACGTAGGAGTTATTTAGAACAAAAACCTAAAAAAAAAGACCTACCAATCGTTAACAATGAACAGCAGAATAGGAGCAGCAGCATGGACACACCACGCGAATACCACGATGAATACCAGAATAGGAATAGCAGCAGCGTTTAATTCGCCGGCTAGATTAGCACTGTCTGTTGTCGCTGCTTTTTGAGTGACGCCGTCGTTATATTGAGGGTGTAGTCCGCAAGTACACTCATTATGAACAGGATGACGAGCAATGTGCTTTGGACCTTACTAAGGCACACAGAAATTGGCGAAGAGAGTGTAGAACAATATAGAGCACAAAAAAAAGAGAACAGTTCTCACCTAGAACCACATTATCATACAGTGACACCAGCGCTTTACGGAAATAAGAATGAAAGATGATGATGATTTTGGTCTAAAACAGCATTTCTATCAATTAAATCAATTACACTGCAGTTTTTTTGGGGTATTGATCGAAACCTGCGCCTAATCTTCGTAGTCATAAAAATGATGGTGACTTCTACCTAAAACATTGATTTTATCATTTTAATCAGTTGTCATGTGGTTCTTCTGAGGATTGATTAAAATCAGCTTATGTTATATTTTTGTCGCTATGATTTTGTTCTGAACTCTCTTTTCTAAAATAAGAAAAAAAAATAAAAGTTTAGTTGAAGACAAGGATAAGTTTCCCCAGAACTTTTTCATACTACATTTTGTTTACCAAAAAAAGGAAGCTGGCTTTGTACTACAATAGCATATAAATTTGAGAAATCATTACGATTGTTACAAACTTAAGAAATTACGGTCAAAAATTAGAGAAAAATAATTTAAAATTAATGTTAGGTTGATGCAAAAGAAATGCACATCTTTTTTTCTATCAAATTTAGTGTTAGCTACTGGCAATAGCCTAAGAATTTTTCTAGACGAATTATCATTCACTGTTGGGAAGCTTTTTAGATGCACTATCTGATCTTTTTTTGGTTGATCCAAAGTTATGGCGTTTCTTTTACGTTTCCACAAAATAAACAAGAAATAAACAACATTCAGTAATTAATCAATAATCAGTGGTTATTAATCAGTTATCTACTCTACGCTATTGTTCACAACTTCTTCTAATAGTCATCGCTTTCTTGCTATACAGCTCACAAATCTCTAGAGTAGTTTCTGTAGCTGTAGCACTTGAAGGCAGCATGCCACGAATCTGGCGTGCTATAGGTTCCCTAGGTAAAAGCTAGAGATGGGGTTGTAAATTACGTCATTAGAAGTGGCTCCGCTCATCTTTCGCTAATCGTCGTAGAAAACGGTGTGGAAGACGGCATTTTCACGACGGTTGCAACGCACCACCCTTGTGCACGTGGCACATCTATCTGCGTAGCGGCTCAAAACTGGGAATTCTTCTCAGCTGCCCATTCTAGTGAAACCATTGAAAAGGCAGCTGAGGGGACCGGAGCGTGTACAAGGTGGGCCGTTCTTACGTACCTCGAAGGAACAAACATCGTTCCTACGCCGTTTTTTTTACGACGCTTAGGGAGAGATGAGCGGAACCACTCCCGCATCCCACAATCCACAACCCTATCTCTAGTTTTCCTGTGGAAAACCAATATCACGTCAGATTTGTGGTATGCTGCCTTTAAATGCAAAAAGCAGCAGGTGCCGAAAATGCTCTTTTTTGTCGAATTGACGCTGCATTTGACGGCCCGAAAAGAGCACAACACATGTCAACACATAATATTACGCACAAGAAGTATTACACTTTGTTTTGTAGGACGAGGACGAAAAAAATTCGGACCTGCGTCTTTTTTTTGTATTTTTTCCATTATACTATTTTTAATGAAATCTATATATCAATATTTCATCAATGAAATCTATACATCAATATATATTACTTGTGGCTGTAAATTAGCAAGCCTTAGTCCAAAATAACTGCGGCCCCAGCAGATATGATCTTCAACGCGAATATGTATGTATGTATGTATGTATGTATGTATGTATGTATGTATGTATGTATGTATGTATGTATGTATGTATGTATGTATGTATGTATGTATGTATGTATGTATGTATGTATGTATGTATGTATGTATGTATGTATGTATGTATGTATGTATGTATGTATGTATGTATGTATGTATGTATGTATGTATGTATGTATGTATGTATGTATGTATGTATGTATGTATGTATGTATGTATGTATGTATGTATGTATGTATGTATGTATGTATGTATGTATGTATGTATGTATGTATGTATGTATGTATGTATGTATGTATGTATGTATGTATGTATGTATGTATGTATGTATGTATGTATGTATGTATGTATGTATGTATGTATGTATGTATGTATGTATGTATGTATGTATGTATGTATGTATGTATGTATGTATGTATGTATGTATGTATGTATGTATGTATGTATGTATGTATGTATGTATGTATGTATGTATGTATGTATGTATGTATGTATGTATGTATGTATGTATGTATGTATGTATGTATGTATGTATGTATGTATGTATGTATGTATGTATGTATGTATGTATGTATGTATGTATGTATGTATGTATGTATGTATGTATGTATGTATGTATGTATGTATGTATGTATGTATGTATGTATGTATGTATGTATGTATGTATGTATGTATGTATGTATGTATGTATGTATGTATGTATGTATGTATGTATGTATGTATGTATGTATGTATGTATGTATGTATGTATGTATGTATGTATGTATGTATGTATGTATGTATGTATGTATGTATGTATGTATGTATGTATGTATGTATGTATGTATGTATGTATGTATGTATGTATGTATGTATGTATGTATGTATGTATGTATGTATGTATGTATGTATGTATGTATGTATGTATGTATGTATGTATGTATATGTATGTATGTATGTATGTATGTATGTATGTATGTATGTATGTATGTATGTATGTATGTATGTATGTATGTATGTATGTATGTATGTATGTATGTATGTATGTATGTATGTATGTATGTATGTATGTATGTATGTATGTATGTATGTATGTATGTATGTATGTATGTATGTATGTATGTATGTATGTATGTATGTATGTATGTATGTATGTATGTATGTATGTATGTATGTATGTATGTATGTATGTATGTATGTATGTATGTATGTATGTATGTATGTATGTATGTATGTATGTATGTATGTATGTATGTATGTATGTTTGTGTTTGTGCGTACAGCGCACGGTTCTTTACTCGCTTCACTTGTTAGCTCGTTTTCAGGATAGCTGAACGTAACGAAATCCGTCTAGCAAGTATTAAACAACCCGATTCACCGTTCTTCCTTAGTTGGTTCGGTCGAGCAGTGTTGCGATCGATGGTCCCAAGACTAATGAGGAGATTTTTTACAAATTCTGGTTGTGATAGTCTAAATATCTCCTGTAACACGGTAAGTAATTGCGCAAAGACATTTCGAAAATCGAAAAAATATGGCACGATAATGATGAGTATGTTGGGTGTTTTTACGCTTACAGTCAAGACATCAGACAGCCAGGTTGCAATACGAACGATACTTGGAGAAATCGTATCCGAATCAACAAATGCCAGGTGTAGATACGGAATGTGCTATTCTAGCAAGCATGTACAGTCTCTAGCAACCGCAGCTGTGGCCTTTTTGAAGGATACGCCATTGAAGGTCACAAACCGTTAACTCAACTACTGAACTATAACGATAGCTACATCTCTGCCTGTGCGATAGCTTACAGTCGCCTAAAGAAGTATGCGGATCGTGAAGCAAGCAAAAATGGCGATATCATCGAAAGAGTGAGGTCAATGGTGAAGTATGTGCTTTTATGCGTTTGCATGTGCGTATCATCTTACATCACATAGATAGCCATTTTCAGCTTGAAAGAAGAGTTGAGGCGTGGACAGGAAGAAGCTGAAATAGGCTAGGATCTAGAAACACCTGAAAGTGTGGCGGCGGCAGCAGCAGCAACAGCAACAGACGACGGCGAAACAACGTCACTGTCTTCAGCGGAGGGAAGTGATTATGAAGCAACAGCTGTATCTGCGAGAGGTATGTGATAGGCGTCGGATCTCATCGGCGGTATTGCACTGTATGCAACACATGATGTGGTGCTGATGGCCGTGTACAACGGGTTACGCAGTATATCTTTATTTATGTGTATTTATGTGTTTAGAACACACTCGCAGCACATCAGCACAATTGTTGAGAAGATCTGCGCGACAACAGAAGCGAATGCGAGAAGGTGAGGCTGAGGCAGTTCTCATTACATTTTTATGTGTAATAATTGTAAAAATTCTATGAATGTACAAATATATTACACCAACACCACCACTGTCATTGTTATTATTATAGATCCATACACGTTTGAAGTTGAAACGGAAGGAGTAAGAGAAGCAGGAGCACTCGAGAGAAGCAGCTCTTCATCCACTGCTTCCTCTTCACCATTGGTGCGACGAAGAAAATATCACCAGTGAAAGGGGAAAGTAGTAGAAGCGCGCAGCTATCCGCCGTCGGTGATTACAGGATCGATGAGGAACCAGTATCAATGCTTGTGGATCCAGACGAACTGGCGTTCGAAAGTGTGGAGCCCAGTGCAGCCGAGCTTGGCGAGGACGCAGCTCGACGAGATCAGTTAAGAAAGAGGTGTAGGAGGACGGACACCAAGTTTGTTGCAGAGAAGCCGGTTAAACGTATAGGTAAATGATCAAATTATTTATTGAGAATAGAGTTCATTTACCATTGAGTTTCTATGTGAACATAGACGTATATAGCTCATCCGCTAACACACAACAAATAAGATTCTCTTTAGTAATCGACGACGAGGACGACGATGAGAAAGAGGAGTATGAAACCGGGACTGATAGCCAAGTCACTGACGATCGTCGAACATTTGCTTCGCCTTCCTCATTGCTGCCATCACCACCCGAAGTCGGACCTGTGAAATCCGACGATGGTGGCGACGGCAGCGGCAGCAATGGCGGTGATGACAGTGGTGATAGCAGCAACTCGACATCCGATAGACTTGTAATTGTCGATGAGCCAGCAAAAGGAACAGCGCCACCAACATCATCAACGCCACGATCATTAGCCATAACAGCAGCGGCGGCGAACTCACAACTCACTGAGTCCACGCAACGTGAGAACATTTACTGAAATACACGCTCTCTCAACTGTAGTAACAATTCACTAAACTATTGATCACTTAAACATATGCATATATGTGTGTAGGCGAAATTCAATTTAGGGCAAGAAGTGGTAGACGTTGTTACCGTACGGTTGCAGCAGTTAAACGCTACTGAATACACGGGCGGTCTAACGTCGTTCTCAACGGATTCCAAACAAAGGGATTTCTTGCGACGAAGGCAGCAAGTACCAATACAGGCTCGTTTGTTCACTAACGTATTTCTCGCTGTGCAACAGAGGCAGAGTCGTCGTGTTTAGGACTTTCCATGGGTAGAAATAAGAGAAATTCCTAGTATTGGTGGAAGAGGAGTGTTCGCCAAAGTCCCAATCCCAAAAGATTCCGTTGTCTGTGACTACCGGTACGTTAAGGTAGTGGGCGTCGTCATGGTCGTTTTAGTTTGCTCATCCATCTCCTTTTAAAGTGGACTGGTGAAAAATTTAAAAGAAGTCGACGAGATGCTTACGACATTGACAACCGAGCGACGGAAATATGTAGAGGCGTATTTAGTGCAATATACAGGCAGGTGATTTTGTTCAGCTGTCCAGTATATATATATATATATACGTATACATATGTATATATATGTATATATATATATATATATATTAATCAGAATATATATACTGACTTATATAAATATGAATAAATGAATTAATATATATATATATATATGTTATATATATAGTGGTTTCAGTTCGTGAATCTGGAAAAATGTACCAGCACGCAATACTCGCTCATGAGCCAACGTACAAAGGAACAGTTACTATTGGAAGGCTTTTGAATCACAGTTCGAAACATCCCAACTCATCGAAGCTCATCGAAGGAAGGCTCGATTCAATGGTGTACTTTAGAGCGATACGAGAGATCAAGGTTCGTGGTGGCAGCATCAGTCTTTTCGCTGTCTATCCTTTAGAAAGCTTTTAGGTAGGCGAACAGCTGCTGTGGGATTACGGAAAGCAGTACAATAAAGAGTTTTTTGCGGAAGAAATGTATCTGTAATGTGTGCGATTCACAGCTAGTCGAAGGTAGGTATCGCGTAGTTTTCGTTTCGCCGTAAACGGCAAAGCTACCGTCATATTTCCGATACAGAGTCAACCGCTTGCCTCAAGCCATTAACGACCACTGAAGTGGCCACCGCCAAACTTGAAGCGAAGGCAGAGCCGTGGAGTGGTGATCCATCGTTGTCCCAGCAAGTGTTCGGATCTTCACTACGCCGTGCACCCTTCGGTGTTCGTGATCTGTTGTTATCGGCGGCACGTAAAGCAGGAGCTGGAGGTTTTCTTCTCGAAGACGTAGGAAGCGATGCGTTTACAGCATACGCACGGAACCGAAATGTGGTGTTTGGTGTGTCAGGGGTGAGCATAATATGATAGATATGATAGATATGATATGATATATATATATATTATATACAAGTACAAAACATATTTAGGAAGAACACTTCACTGCTGACATAACGGTACCTCCAGGTTGCACAAACAATCTTTGTCGTATGTTGTTGGCTGCATACAAGGACGCGTACACACACATACAAGGACGCGTACACAGAGAAACGCAGTGATTCTAATCCTGAAACGTATGGATCGCCATCGTCACCCAGCTGTATTACTGCTCGGTCCTCGCCTGCCCGTATCGTCGAAACAGCGCTACAGCTGTTGCCTCGCCTACGTTGGACATAATGACAAAGTGTACCCTGTGGTAAGTTGCGTTACTCGTATCACATCCCGGTTGTGTGTGTGTGTGTGTGTGTGTGTGTGTGTGTGTGTGTGTGTGTGTGTGTGTGTGTGTGTGTGTGTGTGTGTGTGTGTGTGTGTGTGTGTGTGTGTGTGTGTGTGTGTGTATGGTGGGTGGTGGTGAAAAGGTTTGCAGAGATTGTAGGATGCACATATTTCAACATGTTTTCGTTTTCCAGAAACGGCAGACAATCGGAACGAGTTCACGGCAACCGATAGATGCCGAGTACAGAGCTGGAACATTGCTACACTTTCCTACTCTTTCCGATTTCCCGCCCTTATCTGTGTTGCTGGCAAGATGTATGCGCGAAAGTCTGCAGAACGTGATAAATTTTTTAAATAAATCTGAACATGAAGAATGATAAATTAAAAATAAACATTACCCGTTTATTTTTTCACATCGTAAGCAACAATTCACGTCTTGCACAAACAGACACACAAACACACAGGCACAAAGGCACACACGCATTCGTGATCTCTTCACGTCTCTCGGTTTTTTACGCGCTTACGGCTGCTTTTCTTCCAATCAAACGCTACGGTTACAATGAACTGAGCTCAGTAGCTCTTAGCGCTCACGAACCGTGTACGCCGTGTGCAACGATAAGGAGAGGATGAAGATTTGAATAATGAAGCGCTTGAAAAAAAAACTTGTTGTTACTTTGTGAGAAACAGCTACGATCCCTTGACTCATCCAACACGAGACATGTCTGTTTGAGTGGGTATCCTCAGGCTACTGCACATATTTTTGGTAACAATGTCGGCGCGCAATGTTTACGTCCAGTCGCACAAAATTTAGTGTTGAAAAAAGTGGATATGTCCTAAAGGGATCTTCCGGCATGTCTCAATCCGATCGTTTCTCCATCGGGCAGCTATACGCGTGATCAGCGTCGTCAAGAACCCCCACTGCCCTGTCTAAGGTACAACAAGGTGTCCTGAGGGTAACTTCTATCCGTCTTTCCATGCACCCATACTCAACTGGTCGCATACAGCTGTGATCGGCGTCATCGAAAATCCCAGTGCCCTGGTTCGCACCGCATTCCTAACGCTCCGAATTCGGGAACAACAAGGTGCCCTGAGGGCATCCTCCATCCGCCTCCCCATGCACCCATACTCAACCGGTCGCATACGACTATGATCAGCGTCATCGAGAACCCCCACTGAACAAATTACGTCAAAATCCGACCATTCCGAGTTATACAGATAAACTATAGCCTCAAAGGATTATATAAATTCCTTTATCCGACCTTCAATATCCATTACTCCGTCACTCTGTCCAACCCCGGTCCGATAAACCATCTTCACAACTCGAGCAAGGACACAACAGTGATACATCTGTAAATACAGCAAATAGTGCATAAATGGATCCAATAAATGATTATCATTAGGCGAGAAGATTAAAGGATGTGCCAGGATGATAAAGAAAAACTAACCAGTAGGCGGTCAGATTGTCGAAGATGCTACCGGAAAGCCGTCACCCATACCACATTGGATACTCACCAAAAATATCCTCCAGGTATATTTGCTCGGATTAGTGCGAGGTAGACGTTATTGCAAGAATTAGAAGTGAGTCAGTATATATGTAGACATAGAATTTTAAAAGATAAGTGAGCTCTAAATGTGTATTCGGCAACACAGCTGTACTGTTTGACATTGACAAAGAGATGATCAAAGGTTCGATCCCCGCCGGAACCATTATTTTTGCGAAACAAAAAAAAAAACAGCTGAAAAGGAAGGAGTACACGTTTTAAAACAATTTCCACACTACTTCCTATTATTTACAAACAATTTTACTCATCGACAATGGGAATGAAAGGATAAGAGTTCGATCCCCGCCGATTCCCGGAATTTTTCCGTTTCTGCAAAATGAAAAAAGAGCTAATACCGACGCAGATCGCATTCTAAAAGCATTTTCTCATTATTTTCTGCTTCTTGCACACAATCACACTTATTGACAGTGATTGCAGACGATGACTAGTTCGATCCCCGCCGGAACCATTATTTTTGCGAAACAAAAAGAAAACAGCTGGAAAAGAAGGAGTACACGTTTTAAAACAATTTCCACACTACTTCCTATTATTTACAAACAATTTTACTCATCGACAATGGGAATGAAAGGATAAGAGTTCGATCCCCGCCGATTCCCGGAATTTTTCCGTTTCTGCAAAATGAAAAAAGAGCTAATACGGACGCAGATCGCATTCTAAAAGCATTTTCTCATTATTTTCTGCTTCTTGCACACAATCACACTTATTGGCAGTGATTGCAGACGATGAATAGTTCGATCCCCGTCGGAATCTAGATTTTTGCAAAACCGAAAAAATCACTGAGAAGAACATTCCACCGGCAGTTTTTAAAATTCTATTTGGAGCACTGTTCGCCGTGTTATTTAGACTAGTGTTATGTAGAGGTTATTTTAGCGATTAGAGCCAGGCCTTAATTGGAAATTACTGCTGGAGTGGTCGGATTTTGTTAGCTTGAAATAAACATGAATAACGCACTAATGAAGAGAGAAGGAAGATAGGGGTCACCGCGTTCTGTAGAGGAAGATTTGCGCTATGAAACGGCTAAAATTTCTTTTTCGGGAACCCTCTGGTTTTTTTTTTGAAAGGTAGTTGAGAAAAAGTTAAGAAATTTAGCATTTTTCTCAACTTTTTCTCAACTAGCTTTCTTAAAAATCAAAAACTACCTGTAAAAAAGTAAGGGCAAATTACTAAAGCAAAAATCTTCGTCTACAATAAACTTCAAACCGAATTCATCTTTCTAAACTATGAGCTGAGTTACTGAACTTTGTTTGAGGTCAAACAGATTTTGACGCGTTGTCGAAAATCTGAGATCTCTTTTCCCGTTGCGAGAACACGGCAGCGCCGCTGGAAAATTCGTTGCCATATTTTGTTAGAACATCAAGGAAAACCTTTGACTTTAAACTTTGGTCTCTGTAAGTGTTCCGGTTCTCTCAATAGCTAGTTGAGAAAAACTCGAAAATTCGAGGCAAAGGCAGGCAAGGGAGTTTTCCCAACTAGTTCTCAATAGGACTAGGAAAGGTAGAAGCACCAAACCTTGTACGAATAAAGAAGAAATCCCACTCTACAGATCACAACCAACATTTCTGCATGAAATTCACTTTGAGCGTCGATATTAAGAAACTCGTGGAGCCTACTTTGCACTAATTTTATCCCCAATTGCGCCTGTAGATGTTTTTTTTTCGCGCAGTAACAGCATCAGAATTGTTTTTCCGACTGAAAGTAAGAAAATCGTCACCGTCCAATGATAAATGTGCTCTTTAAATTCTTTTACGTTAAATGCAAAAATAGCACCTTTGGCAGCATTATAGCAGCCATCCAATTACGGTGAATCATCAGCATTAGCCATTATTTCAACAGAGGATGTAATGGCCAATTACCAGATGTCCTTATCGAATTCTTTGTAATCGCCCATAAATAAGCGGTCGATAGTGAAAGGTCACACATTATGCACTTTATCTGCACTACACATACCAACTTGAGCCATCGTAGTTGCTTTTCATTGCAGCTATGCTTCTACTTTTACTTAGTGCTCTTACACTTCTGTTAGCATCTGAAGATCTCTTTTGTCAAGTTTGTCATCCGTTCCTAAGCGAATTTTCGACGCTACGTTTCCGTACAACTGCGCATCTTCAATACATTGAACTGTCTGTAGCGGAAGAGTACCGAAGCACTGTGCAAGCTATGAAGATAACCTCTTATGGCCTTTTAGTACTCAATACGAAGTCACCTCTGGTTGGTTTCATTTCTTTCACATAAATTAGTAACACACAATTTTGTAGTGCTTAAACATGATGAGTTTGACAACAAGTCGATTTTTTGAAAGGATCAAAAGTTTTAGGTAATTAAATGCATTTAAAATAATTGGTTTTCCATTTTATCACCTCCACAACACTATCACGTTATTTATTATGCATCACATTTATTCAAGACAAGAGAATTGTTGTGCTAATTCAAAAGTAACCGAGATGCTTGTTTATAGAAATCTTGATATTTTAGAAAAAATGCTATTGCCACTGGTACGTTTCCTTTGTCTACGAGCTTCTTCTTTCTCCTTTCTGAAGGCTTTACTTTTTGTTCAGGTAATCTGGACTCCCTTACCGCCGTGCACGTACGACGACATATGATTTTGCACGGTTCGTGCCACCGAAGTGACTCCAACGTCATGAAGCATAAGTTAGAGCAGCAAAAAAAAAAAATGCTAAGTCGTCCATCTTCAAGACTGACTCAAAAAGTGCAGTAGTTTCATTACCAGAATTGTGAAGAATAGATTTTTCAAAAATCATTTTGTGGTTTGGGTACCCTCTTTTCAACTTAACTGTTTATGCTACAATAGTCTTCTTCTACCGCAATCGCAAGTCTTCTTCAATCGTTTATTCAAATCATATTTATGAGCACCAGATCTGAAAAAAAAAACTGTTTTCATTTCTTTATCTCTACTGAACCTTGTTTACCTGAATTACACTAGATTTTGTACCTCTTGATATGTGTTGATTTAAATTCGGCAACCCCATCTTCCTTTTCTCTTTGATTCCTTCATTTTTTCCTAGTTTACCGACCTCTACTTTGTTTTTTTTTTCCAATTTTACGACCCCTCCTGCTCCGACACCCCTCTTACGACCCTCTGGTGAGAACTTCTCAACACACGCTTGACTCTGCCTGCGAGGTCAAACTGTCGTATTTGAGTGCACACTGATGCCGTGGAATCAAATATCAGGAGCTTATTATCGCAAAACGATAAATTAACAGATTTATGAATTAACAAAATTACTCATAAACATCTAGGTGTCCAGCGTCCCCTACTGATTCTTAGTCTTTTCAGCCCAGAGGCGTAAGACACAATGTATCGGAGGGGGTGTTCATATTCGACATGGTTGTGTCCCATTACCACGCATAACCCTGTGTACAGCGCTGGTGTATAGTATGCTCAGCTCAATGAAAAACACGAAGGAAGAAGTGTAGTAAGTGAGAATTCTTTTCTTTCTTTCTTTTTCTTCTCTTTCTTTCCTTATTTTTTCGCCTTCTTTCTTCGTGTTTTTTGTGTGCTATGGAGATCGTTCTTTGTGTTCCCTGTTGAGAAATTCTCATCTGGTTCTTCTTCTTATACCGTGCAGCCAATTTTGCTAGTTTATGTTCGTCCAGTAACTCTAGACTTTCTTCAAAAATTCGTAGATTCGTATATGGTTTTAATAATCGTGTTCTCTTCTTTATCCACATCATTTGCGGATGTTAAGTCGGTCAGTTTCGGAAACCAAACCAATCCAAACCCAGAACATTGTAGAAAATGTTCGCATAAAATTCATTTTTCATTTGCATTAACTTCTGTTGGCGCATATATATATATATATATATATATATATATATATATATATATATATATATGCGAAGACTTCTAGAATGCTTTTCTTCCTATAAAAACATTATGGTCAGTTTTCCGCTAATCTTGTCTGTTTTCTTGCTATTGGAAACGGTAACATCCATGATGCCTGATCCAGTGCGTCGCAACCTTAAAGGCAGCATACCACAAATATGACGTGCTGAAGGAATCCATGGGAAAAACTAGAGTCGGGGTTGGAGACTGTAGGATCCGGTGTGGTTCCGCTCATATTTCCCTAATCGTCGCAAAAAAAAAAAAACGGCATGGAAGACGCCGTTTGTTGAGACGATTGACGCCGTTTGACGAGACGTTGCAACGTGCCGCCCTTGTGCACACACCGCATCCAAATGCGTGCGGTCAAAGATAGGTGATGTCTTCTCAGCAGCCTATTTAAAGCCAATGAATAGGCTGCTGAGGAGACCGGAACGTGTACATAGAGGCACGTTCTAAGGTAACTCGTAGGAACCAAAGTAGTTTTCACGCCGTTTCTCACGACGATCACGCAGAGATGAGCGGAAACGCCCTGGAACCCACAATCTACAACCTCATCCCTAGTTTTTCCCGCAGATTTCCTCACCACGTCAGACTAGTGGTATGCTACCTTTAAGAGGGCTGCAATGGATATTTGGTAAGGTGAGAGTTCTCGGACGATGATTCTTAGTGTTCGATACTGCAGGTGGAGCCTACATTTTTGGCTGCGAAATTAATATCCTTCTTAGACCTGGTCATCTTTCCTGTCGATGTCCGTCGCCTGGTGTAATCAAACCACGTCCTTGTCACCGGCAGCTTGGCTTCGGCCTCCCTTTAAGCTGGTACATCGGCTGCCCCTTATGCGGCGTATCACTTTCGTATAAGTTTTGTCAGACGTTAATGTGAGTAAACACCTGGTTATACGGATCCTCAACAAAGGTCCAACCTTCCTTCATCCTCATCTACCGCTTGGGAACTGAGAATAGCAGAGTTTCGTGCCAACATTTTAGGAAGAAAAAGAAATTACATTTCCGCTAAAAATCGTTATTGTTGTAACTTCCTTTTGCCCTTCAAATTTGCTTGAGGCAATCAAGACTGCCCAGGCGATTCATTTGTATAGGTTTTAAGTTGTTTAGTGGAGAAATTGCCACTGATCTCGCTATCGTTTTGTTCTGCGGTGTTCTTCAAATTTCTTCAACGAACATCTCTGGTGTATATGAACAATGTTCTTTTTCAGATTTCATGTCTCCCATCTACATAGGTCTGGGATACATACTGAAGTAACAAGATGGCAAAATGGTTTGGGAAATGTAAGCATCTCATCCTCCCAATATACGATTACAAAAACAGATGATATTTAAAGGCAATAAGTTCATTGGAGAAAATGGATACTAATGTTTAGAGCAGCGAATCAATGACGTTAATCTCGCATTTATAAGGCAATGGATGCCGGTTTCTTTTCTCATAACTGAAAACAAGAATCTATCAATTACGAAGCTGCGTTTTGACCGCAACTTAAGTAATCTTTTTCGTTTCAACTGGTCATTAGTTGAGCGAAGTAACAGATTCAGGTAGATGATTTCTGTGCATTTAGTCGCTTGTAGCTAGTTACTGTTATTCTGATGCTGATATGATCTAATTTTTTCTGCTCTTTTTGTAATACTTATGAGCCTGCACTCTTGACATCGGTCGCAAATCAACTGCCATCAATTACAGGTAGCGGACAATGTGTACATCTACACGAAATGGCGAATCCTGTTTTTCAGCACACGTAGTTAATTCACTGCACGGTAACCTGGTAGTGTGAGAGACGGCGAAGCCTGTCAGGTGGCCATTTTCGAGACGACTATAATGATAGGAGGTGAAGGAGTGCGGTGAGTGGAGAGGACCAGCATATTGCGTGAGGGGCGGTCGGTCACGAAGCGGCTGACGGTCAGCTGGCAAATGGAACACTCAGTGAATTGCAACGTTCTGTAAATATCACAAAAACTCTCCTCCTCGGCGTCACACGCCTTTTAATCTCAGCATTAGCTAATATGGTTGTGGCCCCAACATTCTGTTTCACGCATGTTCAGTTCTTTAACATCCTTTTCCTTGCTTAGAACTGAAGGATCAGTAGTGATCCGGCCTGGGTCCAGAATATAGGTATAAGTATCAAGAGTAAAAGTCACTATAACGTCACCTTATGGTACTGGCAATGTGGAAATTGTCACTTTGAATTAGTGAGGTTTCTTCCATTGATAGCCAACCAACTGCTATTCAAATGCGAGATTATCTTGTCATATGTATTTGTGTTTTCTTGTTATGCAAAGGAGGTTTAGGTGAAACTTTATCACTTGCCTGACGTTTTGAAAAACTGGTCTTTATCAAAGGGCTGAGAATGGATCGAAGTCTTTGATGTCATGCATGTCCCTTCAAACCCCTCCTCTCTCCTTAGCTAGCCTCGATATTGTTCCAAGTACACCATGCAAGACCTTCAAAGAGAAAACAAACTGACCAGTCACACCGACTAGCGGGGCTGGTGAATCACTGCGTTCTTGTAGATTGTCACCAAAGCGAATGATATCTACGCACTGTGCAGTGTCCTTAAGTAGTGATGTCTGGATAACGTTAAAAAACTGCACGTGGGACATTCTTGTTGCTCACATAGTGTTGCGAAGGACATAGAGTCATTGGTAATTTATAAACACTCATTTTTGTTATTCATGGTTGAATTCCTGACGGAAATCCAGAATGCTTCCAATGCCTTCCTAGCAGATATTTCTTTCTCGTGCGCTTATATCGTTTCAAACTAATTTCCATCATGCTTCTCATTTTTCCTGACGGGCCCTAATGGTGTTGTCGAACTTCAGTTTGTGAAAGAATTGTGCAGTTTTATTTGAGCATTTAAATAAAGCAGCCAACCACCTTTTGGTTCGAGTTTTTGGGTGAATTTTATGTACTGCGATCCTTCATTCGAAATTGTACTCAGAACAATATCGAGGCTTGGCAAGAAGAGAGGAGGAGTTTAGTAGGTTATGCATGGCTTCAAAGACCTCGAACTATTTTCTGGCCTTCGATAAAAACGAGTTTGTCTTTATCGAAGGCCAGAAAATAGTTCGAGGTCTTTGAGTTTGTAACGTCAGGCCAATAATGAAGTTTCACCTAAGCCATGTTGGCATAACAAGAAAACATAAATACACTTCCAATGACGAGGATTCAAGTAGGGAGGACTTGGAGGTCATCTTCTCATGTATTCTGCAATTAAGTTCTCCAATTTGTCTTCATCACTACTTCATTCATTTTTTTCTACGATTATATTATTCTTAGATGTCAGAAGACATGAAACGTCAATCGTTTGAAGTGCTGGCAGCGGAAACATCAACAGAAGAGGGCACCACCAATATGTATGGCAAAATCATACAAGTGAGCCCTACCTATTTCCTGGTTCTTTTTGTTGCTTTTATACACGTATTGTTCTCGCAGGCCTTCTTCATTAACAATTTACATATATTAAAACGAATAATCGATAGCGTCTGAACTGTTCTCAGAGAACTAACAAGTCATTCTATATTGCCCATGTTCGACTGTCTTTGAATCTCGGCATGTTGAAACGTAGTTTTAACTGAGTGCTTTCTGTAGGGTGATGAGGCGCTTGAGGGGATAGGTCACTAATGGCTTTGAGTTTTCCAGGCTCTGACGAAGGCGATATCGCCGAAACGTTAGCCGCTGTTTAATAAAGATCGATACCAATCTTGGCTACAGCTCAAGGAAATCAGTTAAATCATTCTATATTGTTCGGTTATCCCTTTATTTATAAGAAAACCTATACTCTTTTAATGATCTCTTGATTGACCGTGTTTACTTCAAAAAAGATGGTTCTCTCTTCTCATTCCTATGCTTTTCTTGAGAAGTTTACAGTAATGGTCAATAATTTATGCCAATATATTGGAGTGCTTTAGCGATGCACGACGATTCTAGTGCTCAATGTGACCGGTATTTGTTTTTGCGAGAGATTCTTGTTTGTTGTGCTATTCTCGTAGTGTGCACGAACATTCAATGTTAGTGGAACCGGAATCGTCTCAATGTTTTGTCGCAGTGCAATATCACGTTGATCCTTTGCTTCCTCTCTTTTGATCGACAGCAATCGCTTTGAAAACGACATCATTCAACTTTGAATGCGATGGCAATCTCTTTTTTGGTGGATTAATGAGTTATTTTTTGGAATAGGGCATATAATCCAGCCGAAAGTTTCATCTTCTGGCAAAGGTGATGGAAAGCTATGAGACCGTGCTAGGAGGGCAAGAAAATCTATCCAAAGAAAAAACAGGCTTGTAAACTAAAGTGTACTATGTGTTCCAGTAGTTCACTTTGGGATCTTTCAATTTGGACTGTTTTGTAGATTAACGAAGATGCAAAGTGGAGAAAAAATCCAAGAAAAAAGTGGAAAGTAGAAGTTTAGAATTTTGCGCTGCTCTTTTTTTCTGTTTTTCTTCTTATTTCTACCAACTTCGGTAGCGTTTCGCTGCATTCTTTTCTAGCAACGAAGGTTCAAAGTAAAGAATCATTACTATACACAGCAGTCAAAATCGCACAAATCAGAAAAAATGATGTATCAACAATTTCATATAGGTGCATTCAAGGATTCTTCAGTGTTTTTGATGAAATTTGGAAGCTTGAGTCCTTGAACAGTTTTTCATCTATGACCTTCGGCTACATTAGGTTGCTCCTGTTGCCGTTTAGGTGAATAATTGGAGGTGTTTCTTTCCCTTCTAAACAATGTGTCAGCTTTCAAATAATCGAAGAGAAGAATCCAATGAAATACGAATTGTTCCGAAATTTCGAATTTAGGCAGGTTAAGACTGGGCATAGGTGCCATACGGGACCACACCGTCACTAACTGTCGATGCATAGTGTTGTATATTCCCCTGCGACAGTGGCACTGGAGAACCAAACCGAGTGGAAGAATCAAATCTGCGGCAATGATCTTAAGATACACACATACCTTTGTACATTACGTGAGCAGAGAGTGTGAGTAAAAAAGAGAGAAATGAAAACGCGGACACATCGTGAGGTGGCGCAGAACTAGCTCAAAGTGCGCTAATGTGCCCTTCTCCTGACTTATAGTTCTTAACTGGTACTTGCCATAAAGGTCCCATATAGGTTTATTTCTTGGTTTATGCAGGACGAAACCGCTTCTTTGGCACAAATACATCATTGCAATGGAAGCCCTTACGCTGGCAATTAGCGCAAAGATGACAGCGATGCAGAGTGAGTGAAATAGGAGTCCCAAAAAAATTATTTATGGATATTTTCTTCGGTTTCAAGATTGTAAGTGCTTACAGCGTGCGTCAACCCACTCGTGGTATGACTTTGGGCCAATAAAAACCTTTCTCTACGATTAATCACAGACATATAAACTAAATGAAGATTTCCATAGAAATTCAAAGGTTTCTTTCGCTACTTCCGCTACCACTTTATTCTTTTTATGAATAAGGGAAGAAATATAATTTGTAGCATCTCCTGGTTTCTACTCGTAGTATGTGGGAGTTTTTCTTTTGCAATGGAAAGCCAATGTAATTCCGTTTCTCTGAACCAATATTTTCTTTAAATGAGACTTTCTTCACTCCATTGTTTCTTCGATTCCATTCGATTAGGTTTTAAAATTAACTAGTACAAGGAAGTTACTTCGACTTTTGATTGCGCAGTTGTTTAAAATATAAAACGCTCACACCGAAGAGCAATAATCATAAGAGTGCTAGGAAGAAAAGGGGCACTTGAGCGCTTTTCGAGGCTCGTGTACAACGGTGGCGCAATGCAACTGAAATCGTCGTGAAAATCGGAGTCTTTCACTCCGTTTTTTTGCAACGATTATTTAGAAATGAGTGGTACCACCGCTGATCCCGCAATCTACAGCCAACTTTTTTCCATCTCAGCTTTTCCAGCGGTTTCGTTCACTAGGTCAGATTTCTGGTATACTGGCTCCGAAACCACTGAATGGGCTGCTTGGGTTCCGGAGCGTGTACAGGTGAGTTGGTATTGACGTACATCGTAGAAGCAAGTGGGAATTGGGTGCGCCACACTCGTAATAGAGGATAAAGGATAGGATAAAGTGTCTGACGTTAATCAATTGGGATGCGCCAACGCATTAATTTCAATTCGGAATTGAGGTTTAGGAACGCACCAGCAGCTTATACAATGGCTTTCGGGTAAGCTGATGTGCCAAGTCAGTGTTTTTGTCCTCGCAGACAAATCCTGCACCAATTTGTCGACCCCGTAGGGATGAAGGGCCTAGTTGGCACAAGGACGGTTTCGGACTATCAATCGATCGTGCAGTCACAGCGGAACCTCCTACCAACAGCGCTACACCCGCCCTATACTCATAACCTACACCCTAAACTCTATAATTTCCCCCAGGATTCCCAACCACGTCAGTTTTGTGATGTTCTGTCTTTAGTCGGTACAAACTGGGCACTGGACTCGAACGTAACGTCTCAGACAGACCTGGATCTTCGGATTTCCAGTGAGGGAATGTTCCTTGTCAAAACGTAATCGAGCTGATATTGAAGAGTTGGCATCTTTTGCTTGCGCTGCTCTTAATGCACTAAAAAGTTGACTATTGCAGCGTAAGTTGATGACGTCGGCGATTCCTTCACGGTATGCAAGCAATAATGAAGTTGTTGTGCTCGCAGAGGTCTACCACACGTTGCTCGATTTTTGCTTCGTGGAATATTATCATTTTCTAAGCACATCGGATCGTTCAAGTCCTATCTTTGCATCAATATCGGCAATTGCTGCCTGTTTTCCCGGTATCATGAACATCAACATACTGAGTTCAAGTGTCGTAAAAAGCGTCTCTTTTATAGTCTTCATCGGTTCCGATAACTGCATGAGTACTTATGATTTAAAGCTCAAGTCCTCTCATAGTCGTAAATAGCACATCTTGGCGACATTCAGCGAAATTCCTCCACACCAGATTGTTGTAATCGTTCCTCACAGCTATCTCACAGTCTAATAATCCCTTCTCATCAGCATATTCGCAAACGGTGTAGTTTTGGACCAATTAGATACGAACTCTGATGATTGTTTCCTGCAATGCAGCAAGCAGTGGATTCAGACGACGCAGAACCCTGGAAATAGCGGCTTGTTAAAGTTCACTCGACGCTAGCCGGCAATCTACGTTGTGATGATTGTTTCCAATGATTTGACGCCCCCATTACATTTGATATATGAAATGTAAGGTATGGGCTCTGGAGATGTGATGCACGACAGCACCTCTTCCCAATGTTTGGAAGGTTTGCGTTATGTAAGAACAGTGCAAGTTATATGGCGCATGCGTTTTCATTGTGTATCCTGTAAAGAATGGCTGCGTTTAGTGGAAACAGCATCACCAAGTGCAGGTAATAATCAGACTTGTGTATGCGACACTTCGTCTATGTATTTTAGAGTGGTAGTATTCTGTCGATGGCTTCAAATTCAGGAAATCTCACTGTACACCACAGTTGCCTTGAGGATTCAACTCTACAAAGATGGAGTTTGAGGCATAATCCAAGAGTACACCAAAAGTTACGTATTTAACCAAAGCTCAACATAATCCGATTAGATTAGATTTTAGATTTTGATTCGCACCATCACATTGATAGGAATGTTGTACGCTTCAGAGTTGGGCATTGCTGCAGTGGAGATAAGCCCTTTGTTCTAGAATCCAGTCTCATATCATCGCATCGCGCTCACCCCTTTAAAGGCAGCATACACCGAATCTGAGGTGGTGCGGATTTCAGGTGGAGTATCCGTATACGGGGTCGTAGATTATGGAGACTGGGGTACTTCCGCTCATCTCTCCCTGCATCACTGCAAACAGCCGCCTCCTAAATGGCGTCGTACAAAATGCTGTTTTGTACGACGCCATTTATTGCAACGTTCCACCCTTTGCACCGCCTCCGCCTGCGATTCGTCGAAAATCAATTCGGGCTGCCCCGATAGGCAGTAAGGGACGCCACGTGTGCAAGCGTGGCGCGCTGCAATAGGAGGCATCGTACAAAACAGCATTCAGGGACCGCTGTTTGCAGTGATTCAGGGAATGATGAGCGGAAGCACCCCGGTCCCCATAATCTACGACCCCGTATACGGATACTCCACCTGAAATCCGTACCACCCCAGATTCGTGGTATGCTGTCTTTGAAAGCAGCATGCCACGGATCTTACGTGGTGATATGATCTGCAGGAAAAGCTAGAGATGGAGTTGTAGATTGTGGAATCCGGCGTGGTTCGGCTCATTCCTCCCTAATCGTCCTGAGAAGCGACGTAAGAACGCGGTTTGTTCCTACAAGATAGGTTAGAACGTGCCGCCTTGCACACGCCCCGGTTTTCTCACATGCCTCTCTAGTGGTTTTACTTGAATAGCCTGTCGAGGAGAACAGGATGGCTCCTGACCGCTCGCACGGTATTGATTATGGAAGATGAAGGTGAGGGATGCAGCGCGTGCATCTTCTACGCCGCTTTTTTTTTACGAAGATTAGGGAAGATGGGCGGAACTATGCTGGATCCGTTAATCTACAACCCCATCTCTAGCTTTTCCCGCTCCTACCACGTCAGATTCGTGGTATGCTCTCATTAACACACAAGGCGCCTCCCATAGCTGCCTCCATTGTTTCGTGCCAAAAGGAGTAATTCCAAGCTTTTGCATTTTTGAAAAAAAAAACGTTCCGGAAAGAGATGTATTTTGATGTGGTTTGCAATTCGTTTTCTTTTTTAAAAGGGATTGTGAAAGTGATATGGCGTGAATAAAGCAATGTTTTTTTTTTACCATTCAGATAATTTCTATACCATATGAATATACCATCTATAACCTTGTGAACTTGCCGAGAAAGACCCTGTTGACGTAAGAAACGACTCACGCTCGCTGCTACAATCAGTACTGCTAATTACGAGATGGGCAAGCTGTTTTCATTACGGAGAATGCTACATTTTAGGTTTTTTATTCAGGTTTTACTGCACTGGATTTATTCACATGTTTTTCGCTGTTAAGTTAAGATGTTAAGAATTGTTCATTCTTGGTAAGATATCTGATATTTACATTTTTCAATATTTTAGAACACAACATATAGCTGGAAATGTAATTCTGATGCAACTTGCTAACTTGCTAACTGTAAAGTAACTGCAACTTGTACACTGGTTAGTTCGTCGTTGTTCACTGGCCGAATGCCAGTTTCTAGTGGATTTCAGCACCTTGCTCAATAAGTCATTTGGTGCTGCAACCTTCTGGGACAGAGCACAGACGTTCCTCTACATACGAGCGAGTTACAACCCGAATGGCCATTCGTAAAGTTCTCAAGACGTTGAAGAGTCGTGATTCATCATTTCCACCTATGGGTGTTGAGTCTGGTGGTTGGTTTGTTGACGACAATCCGCAGCACGTTGGCGGTGGCCTACAACGCAACTACACAGACAAGGATGTGGGAGAGATAACCTACTGCCAAGAAGAATGAAGGAAAGATTGGAGGCGCTGTCACGGCAGCAGCAAGAGAATTGAGGATCGAACATGAACATGATACGTTTTATGGAAAGCGCACATGGTAACATTCCTATAATAGACGTTAATGGGAAGACGACACGTGAACGATTGGTGAACTAAAATGTGCTAGACTAACAGTTTGATGGACCATGACGAAGAACTGCGAGTGGCAAGAACGAACGGCTGGATGTATTACATGGTACAGTGACCCTGGAGTCATCCTCATTATTTCGCGACAATAACTAGGATGATATTAGCCTGATACACACCTCCTCTTATATTCTCTTCGTTCAAGGGTCTAAAAGTTGTTCAGAGGTAGATGAACGTAATAGAACGTCGGGAGTTTTTTTTTTCTTGCAGAAGTTAGGAGACCATTGCTTCGTTTCCCAGAATTGTTTTATCTTCACATCGAAGCACTGAACCGCTATTCGCAGCAAGTAGACATGTGGAGTTTGGGAACTCCATAGAATTTATTTCTTCAAAGATAACAACACTTACTGCAAATACTCCGCACTTACATTGTATATATTGAACTCAACAAATGTAAATTGAAACAAATTTCAATCGCTTGAATTTGTGGTTCACTGCATGCTGTTCTCAGAAATTGGATAGTCTCCTGCATTACCGATCAAGTATCGGAGTTGTGGGATTAGCCACGAAACTGTTGGTTTCGCATGAAGGGTTAGATGTAATGTAGCATGCCGTGAAGTTATTGTATGTACCTTTTGTATGTACCTGTTCTATGTCCTTAAAATTTTGCACTTCCTAGTTAGTGTTAATCTTCCATCGAAAAATTATGTTCCCATTTTCCTAACACATAAAGTTTTTTCGTACATCCATTTTAACTGACTCATTCTGCGCAGGTGATATGTGGATCGTTGGTTGCGAAGATGCACATAGAACTCTTTCTCTGTCCTGGAATCCACCAGTCGTGCATTGAATATGAAGGTGTGCATGTTCAAACATCTAATCAATTTGTGTTCACTTCATCTGATTTGTTAAAGGGCGAGAGAAGACACTTTAGGAGAAATGATAAGTCCAAAAGAGTTCACAGTACGTGCAAACAAAGATAAACAGAAGGATTGGAAAGGTAGTATCCGAATAGGAAAGTCGAATCTGAGGTGAGAGAAACTGTATCAACGTTAACAGGAACTATCATATCAACACATGCAAAAGGTTGCCACAGATAGTCACATTCGTACATTAAACCGGAAGAAAGTCATCACTATCATCTTTGTAAATTGTCTTTTGCTCAACTTATTCAAATATTGTTCTATCCTATCTATGCTGTATCAGGTACAAAGTGCCGTACAAATAGTACAGGTGCATTAAGATCGCTCATGGAAATGCGCTCTTTCGACTTTTACAACCATAGTCAGTTTTGCTCTGCAAAATGTCAAAGCAGGAACTACATCACCCACAAGGAAAAGGAAGGCGATAAGGACAGGAGGTATGGGGTTAATCTTCTACTTGATTCACCACAGTAAATAGGGATAAACAGTAATAATGAGTTCAAAATTGCAGACGAAACGTCCTACTTCGTGTCTCTTTCAAAATTGCATCATAATTGAGATGACGTGTTTGCACAGTTGCCGGATACGTTGCACATTTCCGCGCTTCTCACTTTCTCTGAGAAGTTTTTCAATGAGAAGTGAACCGCAATGGTTATACTTTGCTAATAGCTGACAATCGTTTTTAAGTCACAAAACTCTTCTCAAACTGTCAGCTTAGCCTTAGCTAGAAAAATGATGATTAAAAACCTTTTAGATTTAGTGAGCCATCTAACGGATACTGATCCAACTTTTTTTGACTAATTTCTGGCTGATGGTTTGATTCCTTGATCTGAAATAGCGGAGATCCTGAGGCAGTACACTTCTAATTCCAGGAACAATATTCAAGCGGAGAAAGCAACTGCTCAAATTTCACAGTTATGCAACTCTCGTATTCTAAACAGTTACAATCTCGGTACGCCTACCTATTACTTCAAAAATAGTTCCCTACATCGTAATTTTTTTACAGATGCAGCTTCGATTTCGCATCTCATCCAATTGGGTAGAGTACTGAGGAACAGAAATGAAAATAGCACCAACAATAACTACATTCAATTTACCAACGATAACAACTTTTCATCTCTTCCGTTATCTCCCTTTAACGCAAATCTTCATGCTTGCACTGAAGAGATTGTAGACGTGGACGACTCACTAGTTACTTTTGATAGTGCAACTACTCCCACGACTGAACAAATTCTACTACTCATGCTTACAGGTAATGACGTTAAATGTCCTTCAGAAACAAAAGCCCACGACTTTTTAAGGACATGACCTTTTGAAGATGGCGTAATGCTAAGCCACTGCTAGATCAAAAACTGTACACAGTCAGGATAAACGGTGTTGTATCGGGTTCTTCTCAGTGAGGGTGGGCACTGATCCCTGTCCACCGAGTGCGACCTTAGGAGCCCAATCTCTTATGAGCTCTTTTCTTTTTGTTTACCATGGCTGTTTCTTTCCTTTTTCGTATAATCTTTTGCGAGAATGACTATATCGGCATAGCAAAGTCCTTTTCCATTATTTTTTTTCGTTTCTTGTGCTTCTATAGCGCCTTTAAGATTTTAGTTTGTAGGGCTTTCATTTGTCATATTTTTTGTCCAAATATATATATATATATATAATATAATATATGTACGCGACTGGCAACTGTTGTAGTTGCAATGTTAAGGAATCCGTTTGATTCGACTTCATCCGACTACAAAAAACGCTAAACACACACATTCACACTAAGGAACGGAAGAGAAATCCAGTCACCACAAACTGAGACTCTCAGAGGTGTCCTAAATGCAAAACCAACGATAAACTGATGGAAAAGTATATAATCAAACCACGTATCCATATTCATAGACTATTTTACGGAAGAGGAATTGTACCTATGTATGGAAAATAAGAAGAAAACAGCTCCGAGGAGGTTGTGGTTCTGTGTGAAGAGGGGCAACACACCTTCACCGTGGACATGATGTTTTCTTCCAATACAGCACGTTTTATTATAACTACTAATTAGTGTAGATAAAGTTCTCACAGCAATCAAACATATAAATGATAGAAGATGCAATTTTTCATGAGTTCCAGAAAATGGGTGATTATAATAAGAGATAATTCATTTTCAAAGCATAGGCAACAAACAGCAATAGCTAACAAATTTTGGGAGTAATTCCGCGAAATAGCTAAACAAGTCTGTGGCAATACTCTGAATACTTTGAATACAATACTTTGAATTTTTATAATACGAAATAGCAAACACTCTTGTTATTCCTGTCGGGTGTGAGGGTTGCCGAGTGACTTCTGTTTGCTCGAATGATGTGAAGGAAGAACTTCCAAGAACAAAGAGCATGATGGGAAAAAAGAGCATGATAGGGATTAGGGAAATTGCATAACGAGTTTTTGACCTTCTCTTTATTTGTTTTATACCTCCTAGTACAGACACTTGTATAGTCCAACAGTTGTCGTTGAAACGCTCTTTGTCCTAATCTTACTTTTCTCACCAATATGATATCGTTCCTGATGTCCCATCTTTGTCACAGTTTGGAGCCTCAAATTCCCTCTTTCATTTGCATGCAGCGGTTACTTCTTGTATCACTATCCCGGTGAATCGTTTGCTGACTTTTTTCCACACTCGTCCCGGTTTCTGAAACGTAGGCAATGCATTAACAATGGTGGGCATTTTGGTTGACATAGACTTTCGCCTTCTTACCTACACCTTCGGTTACCGGACTCTTCCTTAAGATCGACTCTAAAGTCTCCTTTCATCACGTTGATTTTTTAACCGGGTAGTAGGAGTATTCGGATTTATTGTTTCGTTCAGCATAAGAAGTGGATCATAAACCTACCAATTTTTCGCGAACATCGTCTCCTTCATGGTTAGCCTTTCCTTTCACTCAATCCCCATTTTCGCATTGTCAAGCATAGATTCTAAAATTTCGAACAAGGTCATATCTTCGTTTTAGTAAGCCTATATTACCAAGGAATACTATTCCCTTTCCCGGTTCTCATCTCAGAAGGATCTCAGGCGGTTAGTAGGAAAGCTACGTATTGCCTCAGTAAATGGAGAATAGAAAGTTGAATGCGAAACAAAGCAACATTGTGAATCCACTGAATTGACCTGCGCTGAAACCCAAGTTAACTCGGGGAATGGAGTCCAGCTGACTTCAACTATTGGACATGGCTGAACAATTCTATTGTACTTTTGTTTGCTGTGCCTCAGCGTATGTCCACACAATCGTGAGTTAGCTTGGAATGCATTTAATCTCGTGAAAACGCACATCGAGTGCTCTCAACTAACCGAATCGAAGAAGATGGGATGGGATAAATCATCCGTGGGATAAAGATCACGGGCAAAATGTCCAGCGTTAATCCGCTTGGGATACGACGCTCCCTCCAATTCAGAGTTGTTTGAGGTTTAGGAACGCGTGTCTAGACTATACATTAACTTGCGAGCCTAGTCGATGATTCAAGTCTGTGTTTTTATCCTCTTAGCCAATTTATAGAATCTGAAGCGATAAATAGGCTGACTCTAGGGTCATTTCAAGCTATCGACGGTGTTGTCGCACGGAATCGCTTAGCAAGTGCGCATTCAATCTGTGGTTTTCTGCGTTCCTTCTTCCTGACTTCAATAAACTATTGCTTACTGGGGCTGTCGCATCCCTTTTCATACATTTAAGGTTCATTTTAGGCAAAGACTGATCCATTAGATTTTTTATAATTTTCTGTGCTACGAAAACACACCTAGTGGTTTGTCGCACGGTCTTCTTTCCTCACGAAGACATTTCAAAGAAAAGTGCGAGAATCATAATAAGTTTAAGAGTACGGTGTAAGCATTATTGGACTGCATCTAATGAAGAATCAACTTCTGTGAACCCTATCTCTGTAAATAAAGGATAAAGTGTCTGGGGTTAATCAATCCGTTTGGGATGCGCCCCCACGTTCACTTCAATCCAGAATCATTTGAGGTTTATGAACGTGTAAATGGCTTGTACAATGATTCGCGGTGGCTAGCCGATGTGTCAAGTCAATGTTTTTATCCTCCCAAACAAGTCTGGTACCAATTTATCGACCTAAAGGAGAAGAAAGGCTGGGTGAGCACTAAGGGCGGATTCGAACCTTCGATCAATCGTGCAGGAAGCGGATCCTATAACTGCTACACTACACTCGCCCTCTATCTCTAGGCAAAAAGCTTTGATTTGCTCACTCCATTGTAGCTTATACAAATAAAAGAATCTTCCAGCCATCCAAAACTTTTAACAAGAAGAGATACGCGAGCCATCATGCGGACGTCAAACTGCACTAGCGGTGCAGAATGATTCGCTAGGAAGTATTGCCAAACATAGTTTTCAGCGACGAAGAGGAGCTCAAATGAACTAGGGAGCCTTCTCATCAGAAGAGGCGATGATGTTTGATTTCAATAAACAATAAATGATAATATTTGGCAAAAAGATGAATTTCAATTGTTACGTAAAAGTATTGAATGACCATTTCTCACCATTCTTCCAAAGAACAAGAACTTGAACCTATCATTTGTATAAAACGGCGCATCTGTGAATCTTGATTCAGGTAGTTTTGTTCAATGTACTTTCTTTGTAGATTTGGTTAGGGATAGTTCATAATCACTAAGTCCCGCTTTCTGTTCATTTTCTTTATAAAAACAATAGAGAATTTAGAAAAAGACTGAAAAAGTAGGTACATGAACAGGTGAAGAAGAAAATTGCTCATAGACTGCGATATAACATTTGCTATAAGACCATGTTTTGTGTGACCACGTGGCCCCTAAAGGTTGCCTTTTGATCGTCATTTAAAAAACTGCGTGGAAGAAGCCGTTTCTTACGACATTTTCAATGCCAACGCACCATCTTTGAGCACGCGCCGCATCCAGGTGCGAGCGATCGAGGATCCGTGATACCTTCTCTCCAGTGGTAGCCACTCCACTTTTTATGACTATTAGAGAACGATGAGCGGAACCACCCAGGATCCCGTAATCTGTGACCCCATCTCTAACTCTTCCCGCGGGTTCCCTTACCTTTCGTGGTATGCTGTGCTTAAAGAATAAAGGACAAAGAATGTACGGCGTTGATCGATCCTTACAAGGATGTACCCACGTGTTGAACTTCAATTCAGAATCGTTTGATGTTTATGAACGCGCGTGCAACCTTACAATGGCTTGTGGGGCCAGCCGATGTGTCATGCCAGTGTTTTATCTTCCCGGACAAGTCTGGTAGTAATTTATCGACCACGGAGGGATGAAGGGTTTCGTTGATCGGAATGGGGTTTCGAAGAAAGGACAATACAGCTACAACCGCGCTTCTTACCAATTGCGGTACACCAGCCCCTTTTGCTTTTTACTTCATAAACCTGAAATTGTCAGAGCTATGTTTTTGATAGATAGTATAACAAAGAATTTCAAACATGCGTAGGAGTTGAAAGTCCTTGATTTCCTTTTCTTCGTATTGTTCCTCCTTATTTTGTTTTTTAATCTTTTATATATCGGCGGGACAGCAAAGAGAAGTTTGAACGTATTTTTTAATTCTGGCCAACTCTGTTTTGTTGCGAAAGTTCGACTTTCCTTGAATCTTGGCATAGAGATGGCAACTTGTTGATAGTCGAATTTAAGCAACAGCCAAGATTGTTAACAAAATTTATTACGGCTAACGTTTCGGCGTTGTCGCCTTCGTCAGAGCCTGGAAAGTAAGAACATTTGCAATATATCCTCTCAAATGCCTCATCCAGAACAAGTCATCATCCCCTAGGATATTACACCCGGAAACAAAAACCAAAAAAGCCCAAATCGTTGTGCCTACCTTAGTAGCCGCGTTGCCGTGATGTTAGCGGATATCCGCGTGTGCTATCGCTCCGCTGATACTAATTAGGATGCGACCCGCATATGACCCCGTAGATCAAACCCGCAAAGGTCTTGATACAGAGCCAGCTCGTTGGTCACGGCTAAGCACTCTTCCTTTCTATCCATTTTTGGACCTTCTGGACCGAGTTTGATCTACGGGGTCATATGCTGGTCGCATCCTAATTAGTATCAGCGGAGCGATAGCACCACGCGGATATCCGCTAACATCACGGCAACGCGGCTACTAAGGTAGGCACAACGATTTGGGCTTTTTTGGTTTTTGTTTCCGGGTGTAATATCCTAGAGGATGATGATTTGTTCTGGATGAAACATTTGAGAGGATATATTGCAAATGCTCTTACTTTCCAGGCTCTGACGAAGGCGACAAAGCCGAAACGTTAGCCGTAATAAATTTTGTTAACAATCTTGGCTGTTGCTTAAATTCGACTATCAACAAGTTGCAATCTGTTTTGTTGCTTTCCTTATTAAGTCCCATTCTGTTGCCTTCCTAACAAAGTAGGAAGTCTTCCTTGTTTTATTTTTCGGGAACACAAGCTTAGGAAAAGGTTGATCCAGTAGCGTTGGACGGAAATAAAACTCATAACGTCGACAAATAGGAACTTTGAAAAATTTGCGCATATAAATCTAGATATGTTTCTCAACCATTTATGTAACTTGTGAGAAAAGATGATCCAAAAGCGCACAACCTTCTTTAAAATATCATACAAAAAAGTTTGTCTGCATGAACGCGAAACGATTTTTCTCCACATTTCGTCAGAACAAAAACATAATTTCTTCTTTAGAAACTCCCTAAGAACATACATTCGCGCAGGAAAAGTCCTGCGCGATTGTATGTTCTTAGGGAGTTTCTAAAGAGCAAAGTTCGTATGTGAGCTTCAATTATTTAAACTCAGGATGATTGAACTGTTGCACAAATTTCAGAGCCTGTGTCCTTCTGGAACAAAGTGCACAAGTCTGGACTTCTTGATGAGCTTGTAGATCAACTTACTCAGTGCTTGTCTGATATAAAAAGAGCGGCGAAGAGTGGAGGCCTCACATGGGGTTTGTTTCCCTTTTTCTGATTTATACATATCCAAATAATACTGTTGTTTTGAGTCGTTCGATCACGAGTTGCTTAAAGCTGAACGACTTTCATATTTGAGGTTTTGTGGTGAAAGTCCTTGATGTGTAGCTGAGCAGTGCTCTCGAGATTCAAACAATGTTGGTTTTGTTGGATATTGTTCACGGTAATTACTGAACTCAGAACATCATAAGTCACTGTTCAATCTCCTTTATTCTAAATATACACGCAGCAGTATGGAAGTATAAGAAATCAGCCACCACACCACTTGTAATATAAATCGTTATGTGTGACTCCTTCTTTTTGCTGTACAAACTAATGACTTTCAACTAAGCGTGATGGTTTCGCTGATAGTCCAAACTTTCGTCAAATTCGAATGAAACGCAAACACACTGGAACAAACAATAAAAACGAGTCCTGTTTCTTTGAACACAGAGAAGACTTTAATGGAATGAAAGAAATTTGAATTAAATTATCCCACATCCTCCTTCCCCTTTATGTATTATCAACAAAGTGACAATGGACAAAGCTAAGAAATCAGAAGAATGGTAGACGTAGAAACACATATAAAAAAAAATGTGTGACCACATCCGTAAGAATACAAATGAAACTAACAAGGACATGTTTCTAACCACATATGTATCAGACTCACCGGAAAAACAAATCACCTGGGTCACATGGACTTCTGTTGTTTTCCGAATTGCTCTTGCTGGCACCAGTAAAATACCTCCATTTGTCTCGATCGCGTGGAGTTTCTCTGTGACTTCTCCTTCTGCGAGAGACTCGAAGAGCATCAAACATTTCTGCAAAGGACCTCGTTAAGAAATCTGACCAGTGCAACCGCAATATCCATACAGTGTGTTTAAAGGCATCACCCCACGAATCTGAGGTGGTACGGGTTTCGGACGGATTCTGCCTATACTTGGTCATAGATTATGGAGAGGAGGGTGATTCCGTCCATTTCTTCCTAATTGCCGTAAAAAATGGCCTGGAAGATGCGGCGCATGCATAAGGCTGGCGTGCTCCAATCGAACTCGTTGTAGAAAATAGCGCGTCGGAACGCTCGAAGCCGTATCTTCCTGGCCGTTTTTTACGGCAATCAAAAAGAAATGGACGGAATCACCCTCCTTTCCATAATCTACGACTCTGTATGGGCATAACCCACCTGGAACTCGCACCACCCCAGATTCGTGGAGTGATGCCTTTATTATCGCATGGAATCCAATCGCTTGCTGTCCTGATCCAATGGTTATCGTTGAGCGACATGTCCAATACCAGCATGCTGCTATTTAGAAAGGAGAGAAAGCAGGGCTTTCAAAAGGATGTACCACGACTGACCACAGACAAAATTTCAAAACTCATCGAAGTGTACAACACCGCTACTAACTTGTGTCCCAAAATCCGTCGCCGACGGATTAATCCGTCGCAAACCGTCGGAATTCTTAGAAGTGGGCAAAATTAAATTTTGAAAGTACCATTCGAAAGTAAATGAGCTGCTGATTTCAAATACACTTCGAGAATTTACTTTTGACAAATGTGTTGCCTGAAAACGGGCAAAGTTTCCTCAAACCCCGTTAATTACTTTCACACCTCCGCAATCCTTCCAATGGCATATCCCGCGGATACATCTCCATGGAAGGAAGGGGTGTTCATAGGATTTCCGCTTATTTCTCGAAATTGGACAAAATGTTCATTACATCCGTAATCAGGAGGTTATTTGGAGCATTTTGGTACCCCACATCATATGTTGGTCCGAAATTTCCATTCTCTTCAGAAATTCACGAAAGTGCTCCATCGAAGATTAATAAAACGCCATGCTTTTCAAGCTGTGAAAATTCTCCTCGGAAATTTATCAGCAAACAACTTGTACTTGACAATAGTTCATATTGTAAGCTTCTAGCTTTGAAAATGTCTAGTTTTCCCAGTGTCAAACTTACAACATTACTCTATTTCGTTATTTGGTCCAATTTGTGAACAGCTGTCAACGGCTTAGAGTGACCGGTTAAGTCTCGCGATTCAGTACTTGCTTAGAACTCTCCTTCCTTTACGGGAAGTGAATTAGGCGCTAACATTGGATGACAGCTGATCATGGTTTTCGAGTGACCAAATTAGAGAAAATTTCGTCTGCTTTCACAAAACAGAAATTTTTGCAGCCTCTATGAATTTTTTCAGTACCTCAAATACCCAGTTCTTCTCACAAAAAGACGCTCTTTCGAATGATATTGAATTCACTTTTATTTACAAACTTCAAAATTTCAACACTGACTCCGCCCTCTTATAGGGCAGGCGATATTCTATAGCTGGAATGGTTATCGCGGCCCAGGCACGGTCTGCCAGGCATCTCACACCTTCGATAGGTGACCCCTCTGGCGATTTTTCGACACAGAGAGACAGTAATGTAATGAACATTTTGTCCAATTTCGAGAAATAAGCGGAAATCCTATGAACACCCCTTCCTTCCATGGAGATGTATCCGCGGGATATGCCAATGGAAGGATTGCGGAGGTGTGAAAGTAATTAACGGGACTTGAGGAAACTTTGCCCGTTTTCAGGCCATACATCTGTCAAAAGTAAATTCTCGAAGTGTATTTGAAATCAGCAATTCATTTACTTTCGAATGGTACTTTCAAAATTTAATTTTGCCCACTTCTAAGAATTCCGACGGTTTGCGACGGATTAATCCGTCGGCGACGGATTTTGGGACACAAGTTAGTAGCGGTGTTGTAGCAAGGGTCCATTGTTTACTTTCATTTAGACTTAACGAAGATTTTTGATTCACTTGAGACGAAATCGGTAATGGGAGCCGTGGATAATCAAGACGTCGCCTCTCAGTATATAAAGTTACCTAAAGAGTTATACAGTAACTTCACGACAGAAATTCCATTAAGTGAAAAGAGAATGCTGTAACATCACCTTAACTGACCAAATATTTAGTACCACTCTCGACAACGCAGTGCAAAGGTTGGGATGGAATGATATGGGAATAGAAGTTGATGGTTGATAGCTACACCAACTTCACCTCATTAACATTGTTTTCGTAACATTTAGCCCCAGCCAAGCCAAAGGAATGCTGACCGAAGTTGAAGAAACGATTAGAAAAATCGCTCTTCAGCTGTGTTTGCAAGGAACAATGTTGATGAAGTACAGATCCCTTGATCGGGAATGCTCCAGCTGTGTATCACCTTTATCACCTTGACTCCCGTTGATCTTCGAACTGCTCGAGCGGGCGCCAGTAATTCTTCCATTTGTCCCGATCGCGTGCCAGAGTAGCCCAGTGGTTCCTCCTTTTGCGTGGGACACGAAGAGCATCAAAATTTTCCTTGAATGACTTCGTGAAGAAATCTGACCATCGGGTCGGCGATCTTCCTGTAGTGCGCTTAATATCGCGGGAAACCGAGTCGCTCACGGCTCTGGTCCAACGGTTGTCATCAAAGCGCATCACGTGTCCGGCCCACCTTATTTTACTTTCCTTGGCAAACGCGGCGGCGTCTCTAATCTTCGATCGCTGACGTAGGAGGGAACTTCGAATCCCGTCCCTCACTTGCGTGAAACGGGATACTCCTAGCATCACTCTCTCAATTGCGCGTTCAATGACGCTCACCGCGTTTTCTTCCTGCTTGCGAAATGCTCAGGTTTCCGAAGCATACGTCAAAGCACGAGGTTACGTTGAAGAGGTGAGCACGGAACCGGATGTTCCTGGTCTTCTTCACTACATCCTCAACGCTCTTGTATGCTCCCCAAGCCGCTCGTCTTCTCCTGCTAAGCTCGGGGTCAGGTCGTTCATCATGTTCAATTCCCGACCCAGATAAACATAGCTGGTGCATTCGGATATGTTCGTTCCGTTGAGCGTGAATGGGGCATCCGAGACCCATCCGTTCCGCATGGACATCGTCTTTTGTAGATTCAGCTAAAGACCGATGCATCCACATGTTTCGTCGAATTTGGTCAGCATTCGTTCCGCTTGGCTGATGCTAGGTGTTACCAGTACGATGTCATCAGCAAAGCGCAAATGGTGTAGCTGCCGACCATCAACCTTCACTACCATGTCGTCCCATTCCAATTTTCGCATTGCGTTCTCGAGGGTGGCTGTGAATATTTTGGGTGAAATTGTATCACCCTGTCGGACTCCCCTCTTCACGTCAATGATGATGTTCTTGTAGAATGGCGAAATTCCGGTCGTGAAGTTACTGTACAACTCTCGAAGTACCTTTATATGCTGAGTAGGGACGCCTTGGTTGTCCAAGGCTTCCACGACCGCTTCTGTCTCAACCGAGTCGAAAGCCTTCTTTAAGTCGATGAAGGTGAGACAGAGCGGCATCTTGTACTCTCGTGATACCTCGATGAGTTTCGAAACAGTGTGAATGTGGTCAATCGTGCTGAATCCTTTTCGAAACCCTGCTTGCTCACATGGCTGTCCTTCATCCAAGACTTTTTCAATCCTATTAAGGATTACTCTTGTAAAGAGCTTGTAGATGACGGACAGTAGGCAGATTGAGCGATAGTTGCCGATGTCATGTGGATCTCCCTTTTTATACAACAGCACGGTCTTGCTGGTCTTCCACTGTTTAGGAACCTTGCATTCCGACAGATAACGTGTAAAGAGCCTCGCCAGGGTGTTGATGAGTACTGGCGGAAGGTTCTTCAGGTGTTCTGGTCTTATTCTGTCGGGACCGGGTGCCGTACGAATTCTTACCGACATGATAGCTTGTCATATTTTGGAAGAGGGAACCTTTAGAGTGACATGTCCATCAGTCCTCAGATGGTGAGGAGGCAAGTGGACATGGCTGTCGAAGAGATCAGAGTAGAAGTCGTAGATGATTTTCTCCATCCCCCTTCTCGATGAAATGGCTGTTCCCTTTGGGTTCCGGAGAGCAGTCATCCTCATCTTGCAACTGGCGAAGTCTCGACGGGTATAGCGGATGCTTTTACCCGCCTCTGCAGCTTCAACCAGCATTTCTGCTCTTCCTCTTTAAGGTCTTCTTTTATCGCCTCTCTGCAAAGCCTTGCGAGCTCGGATGTGAGTTCTTGGTTCCTTGCGGCTCGTGCTGCTCCACGCTGGCGTATCAGCTCAAGAGTTTCAAGAGACAGACGTCTCTTGGTGGTTTTAAAACTCTCAGCCTTCTTCGCGCAGTCGTGAAGATGTTCAACGAGCCGGTCATATTCCTCGCCGATGTTGTCCATTGTGGAATCTTCCCAAAAGCCGGCTAGCGAAGAGAAGAGATCCCAGTTAATGTAGTTCTGGGATTTCTCTCTCTGAACTTGGCGGCTTTCCCTGCTCTCTGCTTGTGAAGGAAAATCTTCCTCGGAGAAGGCGATGGTCCGATCCCGTATAGAACTTTGGCACAACAACGACGTCCGTCAGGCAGAACCTTTTATTGACGATGATGTGGTCTATTTCATTACCCTCCACCGGCTGACTCCCACGTCCAGCGTAGAGAGGAGGGCTTCTGGAATTGCGAGTTCCCATGGATGGTCTAAGTAGTCATGATGAACTCAGAGAGCTTCTCCCCCTGGTCATTCCATTGTAGGCCGTGGGTCCCGATGTGAAGTTCCTCCGGCGTTCTTCTTGGGCCAACTTTGGCGTTGAAATCGCCAATTATGACCTTGTAGAAGGCATGATCTTCTCCGTAGAACTTCTCCAGCTCCATATAGAAGGCTTCAACTTTTTCTTCTTCTTCGTAGCTTGGTGTTGGAGTGTAAGCGACGAAGATAGTCAAAGCTGGTGTTGGACCACATCTTCTCATCCGCAGACGTCCGATTCGGGTCGTAAGTTGTTCGAAAGAGTCGATGTTTAATGCCATACTCGTGTTGACGAGGACACCAACTCCACGGACTCCTCTACTGTGGCATGTTCCTGAGAATAGCTCTTTCCAGTGTCATACACGGCGTTCAGTGGGTGTCGTCTCGTCTCGGTCAGTCCAATGACGTCCGATGACGTACTTAAACTTCCTGGCTTACATCATAAAATCTTCAGTGACCGCATCCGATGCAAGCATTCGGGCGTTATAAGTGCATATCTTCATTCTGGTCCTTTTCCATTTCAGTAGCCTACATGGCTCCTGCAACCGCGTCCTACCTGGCGCTACCGTACCAGGCTTTCCTCCGGAATCAGGAGACTCTTTTCCATTACTGTTTTTGCATAAAATTTAAAACCCATGGGCAGATTGCAAGCCTCTAGTCCCATGAGTTTTTGGGATAACTTCCGTTCTCCCGGAGTGGACATGTGGAGCTTATTTGTTGGAGGCGACTCCAAACCGCCTCCCTTGCACCTCCCAGTCACTTGATTGCAGGCTTTTGCCCAGACCGAGGTGCGGGATACAAGGATGTCATGAGTCAGTCCTGGCTCAGCAGAAACAGGGAGTCCATCCCCTGAATCCACCTGCGTCTCTGGACAAGCAGAAGGTCGCTTTTGGTCCGCGATTAGCCCCCTATTCGCCACCCAGGGACGCGCCACGTAGCCTCGCGACTAACCGACTGTGATCCCTATAGTGAGGGAGATCCGTGGAGATCAGTGCCAGCTATGTATGTGGGTCGTGAATTGAACATGGTGAGTGATCCGACCCCAGAGGTGATCCAGAAAAGAGAGCTTTGAGAGCGTCTAAAAGGATCCACGATGCAGTCAAAAATACTGAGTACGAACGGCTCCGTGCTGGCCTCTTTAACAACAGAGCATCTTCTACTTTAACCTCTGCAACAGAAACTTAAGTTCTTTGCAGATAGAAGAAAACTGCTATCAGCGTCGTTGAACGACCGAGCAAAAGGATAATGTTCGGAGTATGCTGCTTTACGAAATTTGAAATAGGGATACGAAGTTCTCTCTTAATCTAGCGATCAAAAGCCAGACCCGGACACTTTTGCCAGCTAGAATAAAATAAGGTGTCTTAAATTTCGAAATCTATATGCTCGAAAATCCGACAAGACCCTGTTCATACGCACACATTGCCGACGGGCTTGTATCACCTCATCATTCTGCTTTCTGGTGTGGGAGCACAATCTGACGCCGTGGGACCCGCCCGCCCCATCTTTCTCTTTTTTTTCCTTCCATTGCATCTACCTAACGCGTGAGGCTCCCTCCACTGTCTTTGGCGCCAACATCCCTGACTGGCGCTTTTGTACTCGACCCACCTTATCTTTCTGTTTTCTTGCGGTCATACACTCAACTGTTTTCTGTACCATCATCTTACTAATTCCTGACGTGAGCCCACAATTTGGCGATGTTGGACCCGTCCCATCCCATCTTTCTGCTTTCTGACGCTTGCGTACCGTCTGACATCTTGGTACCCACCTCACAGTGTTCTGACCCTCAAACGCTCGTCCGATATCATGAGACCCGTCCTACACCATTACTCCACTTTCTGACATGTGAGACTAGCACCATCCAGCATAACTTACGCAGTGGAACTCAATCTCAAACTGCATCGCTACATCATGAAAGAAGCATGTAAAGATTTCCACAATTTCAACTTAAACATGGCGAAAAAAGCATTGGGGACAAAGGTTTGTTGCGCCTTTAATCTACGCCATTTTGTTCCACAACAATACGAAAAAACAGCACTGGAAAGTTTGAAATTCTTAACAAGAAAATACAAACGCACACGGAACGAAGTAGTAAAAATAATCTACGTGGATAATAATAGATAACGTTGCCAAAGGAATAAAAGAACATTAGCGTTGAATGTGTAGAAATGCTCAAAAAGACAAAAACATTGAAGAAAAAAGTAGTGAAATAAGGATGTAGTCTGATGCTATGATTAAACGCACAAAAAACTTTCACATTTGATTCTTTTAGTTGTTTAAGTTGAGATCTTGAACTTCATCACATGTTTTCTCTGCAACGGAATTTGGTGACGTAACTGTTCTTTTTAAACATGTCTCATCACTAAAACTTAAGAAAAATGTCGCCATAAAGGGTAATGTCCAGAAAAGTCGTAAATCACAGTTTCTTAGTATTTTGGATTCTGCAAGAAAAGGGTGCTCTACCTTCGAAAAACTTGTGAATGCCCTAAATAGAAACTCACCCTGTCTGTTCAATCAGAAGTCTCATTACTTGTACTGCTTTCAGCCTATTGTTAAATCGAAGGACTAGTCACTTGTATTACTTCGTAATTTCGCAAAATTTACATGCTCTCGTTAACGTTATTATGTAGCACGATGGCACCTCGCACCAGTGTGGTGTAACTTTACCGCAGGGAGGAGGCTTTCTGGAATTAGACATAGCGGAGGTAAATTTAGTCATAGCGATTTATATGCTCTCGTTAACGCATGACGAAAAATTACCTGCTCGTTCACGAACTCTATAGATGAACATGCAACTTTTGATGGTGGCTCAGCGGTTGGATGCTCGATTGAAAGGCTGGTTCTGTTACCACGATGCAACTTCTTTCATCTTTATAGAATGTTTTCGTGACACAGGAAACACACACAACTTAATCGCGTTATTATGTAGCACGATGGCACCTCGCACCGGTGTGCCTTTACCATACCTTACCGCAGGGAGGAGACTTTCTGGAATAGCGAGTTTTCGTGTATAGTCATAGTAGTCGTGGTAAACTAGGTATGTCTTTCCCCTCACTTCATCATGGAAAGTGGTGTTGACACGTTCTTCCGAATCCAATTTTTTACTGCTGGAGTCACCAACGTTGACCTCAACATGGTCTTCACTATGGAAGTTCTCGAGGTTTGCAAAAAAAAATTCCAAATCCTTCTTTCACGCAGGTTGATTTAGGAATGCAATCGAAGAAGATATTCAGAGCTGGGACCCGTGTTACCCGATTTTATCACTTCACGATGCCGGCGCACCATTTCGACGCCATGGATTCTGTCGCACCCCATTCTGTAATTTCGTTTCACACACACACAGACGTACACACACGTGACATCCTAAGCGAGTTATTATATAGCATGATTGTTGGGGAAGAAGACGAAAAGAGCTTCGATATTGTAGCGGTATTTGAGAAATGTAGATGTAAGAGGAATTTTAAATATTCTTGAAACGTAGTACTGAAGCTCTGTGCAGAAGTCTGCAAAATCATTTAACAGTGTTTATATTTATGAAAAGAGCTGTTAACAACAAAAACATGTTTAGTTCGGTGGCAGAAACTCACGAAAGTGACCCCACTTCAAATTTTTATTGACCGCTGAAGGCGAGCGAAGCCAGCACAACAAGACGTCTGGAGGATTGGTGTTAGCCGGAGTAAAAATAAAATGAATAAAAAGTTTTGTTCGATCATCGATGAAACAGACGAAAGAACGAAGAAACGTAGTTCACGTGATTTACTCCTTCACTCTCAATGAAAATCGGCTTACTTACTTGACTTAATGATCAGACTGGTATTATCGCCTAACGCAGTTTCCCGCACCCGTATCGAGGCTTGTCGCCCTTGAACACCGCTCTGTCTTCTCTCGTCAGTCTACAGCGAGAGCTCGCACAGAATGCATTCATTCGACACGGTTTCACATCCTGCGAGATTCGGTGTCTTGCGTGAACTGCTTATCGACATCGAGCGACCCAAGTACATCACCGACTGGCAGTTTACCGTAACGAGACGGAGTTGTTGGAGGCGCGTACATGCGTCTGACGGTTACGTGCGCGCGGCGGCTCCGCCTATACTAAATGCAATAAGGAATTTGAGAATACGCTCTACTCATGTACGAGTTATATAACTTGCGCTATTGTACGGTGGAAGTTACCGGATATTGCAAAAAGATGTTGTTGCCCAGCACACCGCCGAAGCTCAACGCAAATAAGTGAAATACCTAGAATGAGCGTGAAATCCTCTATGAAACAAATAATATAAATGAATGAGAGGCAGTTTCATGCACATATAAAAAGGATACAAGTCACTGGCGTATCAATCCACTTGAGATGCGCCAACGCATTTTACTGCAATTCGTAATCGTTGAGGCTTTGGAACGGGTGTCTCCTATAAAATGACTTGCAGAGGCCAGCCGATGATCAATTCAGTGTTTTTATACTCCCAGACAAGTTTGATACCAGTTTATCGACCTCGGAGGGATGAAGGGCTTGGTTTGTACCAGGGCGGTTTCAAACCTCGATCGTGTGGCTACAACATACCTCTAACCGACTGCGCCACACCCACCCCTTTATACACATATAGAATTACATATTTCAAGATAGTAGAAATCGTATCGTTAATATAACTTTTGAGAAGGAATGAGGAGCCTTAGCCTAAGTGTCCTAGATTTTATCAGCTCCAACCTTAGTAGCTTTGACCACAAATGTCCCGGTTTCCAAGAACTGTGACCAAGTCTTAGGATCTCGAGCTTAGTAGTTTCTCTTTGGACTTAGTAATTTTTGCCTGACTTGGTTGCTTTGCCTCGAACCTTAGTAAGCTTAACCAAGACCTTGGCTAAATATTATATTTAGGCTCAAAACTTGAGCTTGACTTGAAATTCGTCCTCCGGCCTTTTGCAACCCCAACTACACTAGTACTGAAATATCCCAAGAAATAAAGGATAAAGGGGATAAACTGCACAGCGTTGATCAATCCCTATGGGGACGCACCCACTCACTCGTTCGACTTCAACTCAAACTTCGTTTGAAGTTTATGAACGTGCGTGCAGCCTTACAATGAGTTGCGGGAGCTAGCCGATGTGCCAAGTCAGTGTTTTTACCATCTCCGACAGGTTTGGTAACAATTTATCAACTCCGGAGGGATCAAAGGCTTGGATTGCACTAGGGCGGATTCGCACCTCCGATCGATTCAATATCGACAGGGAAACTCTTACCGGCTGCGCTACACCGCCCCTCCGAGCAAATAATTATGGAAAGATGGTGCTCACAACGTTTACAAATCATTCACAGCCCATGACTCAACCAACATTCCAATCCTGAGAATGTTTGGCGCTCCAATGTTGCGCAGGCGCAGCATCCGAGACAAAATTTTTGCCCCTGTGATGAATTCATGATTTCTACGCCATTCATTTCCTGTAGTAGGGTCAAAACAACAGGAAGCATGTGCAGTTGCGTAAGCAGCTGCCCGCGAAGCGATGCAGCGGAGCGTAACAGTTAGAATCTAGAGAAACCTGACGCCATTCCTCTCTCCTAGTTCGCGATGGTCCAATCTCGATTCCAATCGCTATCTCCACCGCGCCGCTTCGAGCGCAGCTGCACCGTGCTTCATGTCTTTTTGACTCTACTGTAGTGTGAGCCAGCACATCTAGAAGCTCTAGACATTTTTAGAATACTCAAAGTGGTCTTTCAGCAGTGTGTTTGATATATTTTGTCCGTAATTTTTTATCAACTCTAAGTTCGCTTGGAAAAGAAGAATTTGTTTTGTCTATGTCCTCAGCATCTCCATGGAAATGCCCATCATGCCAGAGAGAAGCCGATTTTTTTCCCTAAGATCGTGCCTATTTCAGATTTGATAAGAAAATGTACTATTTCCAAGTACACGTTAATTTCAGCAGCTCCTCTTCTTACTCGCGTTGTCTCAGTGCTCAACATGAGTGATCAGATAGTGTCCTGCGTTCATTCAAAACCATCTGCGCAGTTCTCCACAGATGTAGTAGTCATTCCACGAGTTTCTGCTGGTACTGTTTCTGCATTTGTATAAATTCTGTGTCAGAGTACTTTTGAACCATTTAGATTATGTGTCAGTTGAGAATAATACGCAGAAGCGTATGATTCGCGAGGAGTTGGTGTCATCTCAGGTCTACTGCCCTGATGTCAAAAGACCTCGGTTTCGGAATCATGCGAGTTTCATCTCATGTTCAGAGGTGAGAATATACAGGTAGTTGGGTAGTGTGGCTGTTCCCCAACAGAGCTGAGCGATTATCCACTATATCTGGTCGGTCCGAGCGGCGGGCTTTGCCACCTTTTAGCGTTATTTTAGCACAGTTCAGCCTTAACCGAAGACAGGACTAGCCAGATCTCGCTGTGCTTGCCATGCTTTGGGCGTCTTTTTTTACTGCTGCCTTTCCACTAAATGAACCATTCTCTAGCCAATCACTTTATTTGATCACTTTATCACTCACTTTTTCGATGGACAGAGATGGGAAAAATGTCATTTTTCCCATCTTTGTCCCTTCAAAATTCTAAAAAGGCTAAGAAGTGGGAAGAAAAAACAGCAACATGACTGTTTTAGGGCAATCCTTCTCTCATGAAAAACCGTCTAACATTTTTTCATTTGGTCCTCATGTGACGAAGTTATTCGCGATCTTCCAGACCTAACCATGTACACAGAGTCTGAGCTTTTTTGGTCATTAAATTCTACTAGTCCCATTTTTAAACTGATGAACATCATATAAGATTTAATTCATCATCGTTTAGAATTGGTTCCAAGTTTCTAACTCGTTTGCAAAAATTTGATTCAGCGGAGTGTAGAACCTGCGTCGTCCTACTGTCATATTGTAGGAACAATACGTTGATTTTCTCGTGCTTTCTTCCGACATTCCTTTGTACTTCGACATATGCACCTGATTCCTTTTTTTCGTATTATGTTATTTTATCGGTATTCAGAAATACTACAGAAATTTTAGAATAAAAATAAAACTAGTTCAATAGCAATATTTCGAAGGCATTTCAGCAAATTTGGTTCTTCTGCTACTTTGTGTTTCTTCGCTTCTGTCACCTACTGATTTTCTCATTTGCCATTACTTCCTCGCCTCCTCGGCTAATTTTTAATTTTCGATTTTCCTTCCTCGAAACACATGAAGAAGTCGGGGGAGCGCTTTTTGGGGTGAGAGTATTATTCCATCACCTCGCTTGACTCTGGTTAAATGCCTTGCGACAGTCATAACTCATCCAAATGGCCCTTATTATGACATCAGAGTCTCTAAAGAAACCTACACTAGGTCAAGGGGAAATATCTAAAAAAGTACTTGGGATGGGAGGCGACTCCTACTAGAGTCAATCTCGGAGACGTCGAGATTCTGAAAAAGCGCGAAGATCCAGCCGTCTTTCACATGAAATAGAAACTGCGAAAAAGGGTTAGTGGGGAAAGCTAGCTATTAAAAGGAACATTTTGTTGGGAAGCTCAGTGGAGCAGTTCAGAGCATCACTTCTTGTATTCTCGACTCCTTACTTCATGAAGAACATCTTTATTTCTCCTGGGTAGCGTGATTGTTATTTTTGGGGTTCGTTATTCCCTATAGAGTCCCCGTTTTTAGGTGCCAGGATGCAGATGTTAAAGAAGTGGAACCGAGAATCATCAACGATTTTATCACCAAAACTTGCCTCAGTGAGATCTCAATCAAAGCGAAGAGCTTCGAGAAAAAGAATGTCTCTGTCTTGGTCTACTCGAATCCTTCAACCGCCTACACTGAGTAACCACTGCTTGAATGCAGTATCACCACATTGAACTCGCGTATTTATTTACCAGTTTATATATTCGGAAGCACCGCAAAAGTGATGGAGTTTTGAGACAGGCTTGTACCACCTGACCGTGTGTTCTCGTTTCGACCACAACTTGCCGGGTGTCTTTACAGAGCAGCCTAATCTTCCCTCAGAAAAACTGGTTGCTTTTCACTGTCCACTGAAAAGACAATAAGTGGTCTCATGTGCAGCCTTTGATGACAGTAATTTCTCTACCCAAATGATGTTCTCAGGTTTCGTCAAACCGTTGACCTGCTTCAATTGAGAACCTCGTGTTTGAAGAGCGGCTAATCTCTAAGTTGACAGTTCGACTATCCGGCTGTATGTTTCCCACGGCCACTGCTGGCCAGTGATTGAGCTGGTGAAGGAAAAAATGTGTCATCTGTTTGCAGCCTGTGTAGCAACCACGAAAGTTGAGTTGACCATGTTTTTAAACGTTTTAGCTTATGCGTTTTCGTTGCTTCCATTCCATACAGCAGTTATCCATACTCTCGTTCGATGTTCCACCAAGTTTTATTCTTTTTGAAGAGTGGCGTCAACATATAGTCATTATTTCAATCCTATTGTTCCTCCCCACCTCGAAAGATGACGCTAAAGTCGCGAAGACGCGCTTCTCGTTGCAGGTCAACGTGGATTCGGTCGCTTATGGGGAAACGGAAGATTTGGTGGACTGACTAGAGGAACAAACATAGCATACACGGTGTTCGTATTCTTGTCTAACGGGTAGGGCGGGTGTAGCGCAGTCGGTAAGAGGTTCTGCTGTCTGCACCATCGATCGCAGGTTCGAATCCACGCCAATGTTCACCAAGCCTTACATCCCTGCGGGGTCCATGAATTGGTACCAAAGTTGTCGGAGAAGATGAAAACACTGACATGAAACATCGGCTAGCCTTCACAAGACATTGTATAGGCCAGTTCGTAAACCTCAAACAATTCTGAATTGAACTTCTGATTCTGATGGTGCATCCTAAGTGTATTGATTAACGCCAGACACTTTATTCTTTATCTATTATCGCGTTGTAGTTGATTTTGTCCTGCCTCCGGTTTCTCGCAAGCACCTTCCTGGTTGAAACTGCACCTTTGTGGACTTCTTGCAGAGGTATATGACGATGTGAATAATGTCACACACTTCGAAATTGATGTGAGTGTTCAAGAGCAGGTTCAAGTATGGGTGTAGTGGTGTAGGATACCACACTCCAACAGTTCATTTGCTTTGGCATTCGGCGAAGCGTTTCTACCTTCTTCTCCAACATTCGGTGTACCCCTCGACGTCGATCTAGATATCCTCTTAAAATTCTTTTAGAAAACACGCATTGCTCATCTTTTGCGCAGGGTGGATTTGCAAAAAAGAGTGGGCATACGAAGGAGTACATTTGAATTAAACTCTACACAAGCAACCCACCTCACTTCATTTCATTTCGTTTCGATGGCATGGGATTCGCCTCATTGCCTTCTGGTGCTAACAGGCCTAACTGAAGCCGTCGAACTAGTCCCACTTCACTTTTCTGTTTTCTGGAGTTTAGCCGATTCGGCGAAATGGGAGTTGTTCCATTGCTTTCTGATCCCAACACTCATAACGTGCACCGTGGGTTCCTTCCCCACCAGGACTTGCTACTTCCTGAAAAAAAAAACATCTGATGATGTTCAGGATCTCAAAGTGTACCCGAAGAAAAAAACATTATAGAAAAAGTTTGTTACACGTTTAGCCTACGCTGTTTTTTCACAACAAATACAACTACACAAAAAACAGGGGCACTGGAAACTTTGTAAAAAAAAAACCATACAAACATACAAGGGAGAGCAGTCGCAGAAATAGTCCAGAAAAAAAAAACAACCGAAGAAAGAAAAGAACAAAAGGTCTTGAGCATCATTTAATGCTTTTTATGCAACTATATTTAATGACGTAATTGTTCTCTTTAAATATGTCTCATCAGTAAAACTTAGAAGCAACATACCATGAATCTGACGTAGTGTAGATTTCTCATGGGAAGCTTCTATACGGGATCGTAGATTGCGAACAACCACACGTGCGGCTCATCTCTAAGTGATCGTCGTGAAGAACGGCACGGGAGTCTCTTTAGTTCTTACGAGAGGCGTTACGTTACGGCGTCCTCTGTGTACACGTTCCGTTACCCTCAGCGGTCTACTCATTAGTTTAACTTGAATAGGTCAGTGAGGAAACCTTATTAATCTTTGAAGGCGAGTGCACAAAGGCGGTGTTTGCAATGCAAGCCGACGTAAAGGGGACTACGGAGAGATAAGCGTAACCACCTGGTTTTCCGTAATCTACGACCCCGTGTAAAAGCTTTTCATGGGAAGTCTACACCAATTCAGATTCGTTGTATGCTGCCATCAAGGAAAAACTCGTCATAAAAGTTAATATCTTGAAAAAACCGTAAATCAAAATTCCTTAGTATTTTGGATCCAGCAAAAAAAGGGTACTCAACCTTTGAGAAACTTCAATGAAAATAGAGAAAGAGAATGCGATGAGTTTGTGATTTGTTAATGCTTCAAACAAAACCTTTCACCCTGTCTGTTAATCTAAGGACTAATCACTTTTACTGTTTCCAACCTATTTTATGATCGAATGACTGATCACTTCCACTGCTTTGTAAAACTGGAGGTAAATATAGTCATTAAGCTTTATACGCTCTCCTTAACATATTACTTAGAAACTTAGACAGATGTACTCAGATCGCCCATCTTCACTGTACGTACGGACCCCAGAATCTCTTTAACTCGTTTCGTTCCCTCGCTATGGTCATCCAAGTTCTCAAATTTTGTGAGTGACTCTGACGAGGCCCTTGAGTCGTATCCAGCTGAGCTCTCAGCTGGTCCATCCGTGTAGCGAACACGTCACCCCATCTCATTGGAGGTCTCCCTCGAGGGCGTTTAGCATCTCTTGGGATCCACTCTAGCGTTCTTTTGTCCATCTATCGTCGATTCTTCTTATAGTGTGACCGGCCCAACTATGCTGTGCTTTCGAAAAATATTCCGCTGGTTAGCAAAGACGGGACATTGCTCTTAAGTCAGAGCTGCGAAGGTCGGTTAGGTGTTGTGTGCACCGGTTAAACTTCAGAAGACATCTCTCAAGACAGCTCTCTGGGTAGTGGGCAGTTTTCTAGACGTAGCAGCGATGTCTGCCCACGTCTCCGCTGTCAACGCTGGAAAACCTGTGGAGTCAAACGGATGGGCAAGGAAATCCTGGTCCATCAATTGGTCTCTACCTTCTCTAGCTTACGCTGCTCTCATCTTTCTCTTCACTTCTTCCTTCAAGTCGTTTCCATATTCACAGAACGTCCAAGGTAAACGTATAACGAAGTTTCCACCATTTGGGAGCCTTCAAGTTCTACTCCGTTCTCGCAGTAGGTGTTCTTCATGAACTGTGTCTTCTTTCTGTTTATTCGCGGTCCTACTCTCTTCGCTGCTTCGTTCAGTTCGTTGAGCATCGTCTCTGCATCATTGGTACTTTGAGAAGAGAACGATGTCGTCCGCAAAATGAAGGTTCAAAAGAAATCTTCCATCAACACGTATGCCCCTTTCTTCCCAGGATAGTGATTTCATTGTTCATTGTAATGCAGACGTGAACAGCTTTGGGAATATGCCACCACCTTGTCGTACCATTTTCCAATAGGCATGGTGTGGGGGCGATGGAAAAGCTGTATCTTAGCGGACCATCAATGGTAGCAATAGCCTAATGTCCTCGCATATGACGCGTCCAAACCTTGATGGACCAGCTCTGACAGTATTGCATTTGTTTCTTCGCTGTCAAAGGCTTTCTCATAGTCAACAAAGGTTAGAACAAGGGGCAGACGGTATTCCTGGCAAACCTCTGTGACCCTTGACACGGTGTGGATGTGGTCCATGTAGATGAACCCTTGACGGAATCCAGTTTGCTTCTGAGGCTGGGCTTCATCCAGCGCCCTAAATATGGGCGTGAAAATGACTTTGGTAAATACTTTGTACAATACGCTCAGCAAGAATATGGGACAATGGTTCCGAATGTCCTCTCGGTCTTCTGCAGCGTGTTTGCTACCATCCGCTCAATATGCGATGCATTCGGATCAAGCGTCATAAGTCCTTCTTTCCAATAAGTCCTTTAGTGTTTTTCGAAATTCGTTCCAAGTTAGCCATGCGCCGCTTCGAGGCACGTTCAGCACAGGCTCGCGGTCCTCAGCCGCAAATCGTAGTCCACGTTTGGGTCCTCCTCGATGTGCCAGTCATCTTGAGACAAGGGGTTCTCAGTTGTCATGCACAACTTTTTTCCTCCTTTTTTGCCAATAGCAGATGTTCTTTTCCATTGTGTGACTAAGTCGTGTTTTCACACCAAGGAGACGGTGAACACAAGCACTACGAAAGGAAGGTGCTGTCAAGACGTCAAGTAGACACCGCCTCCGGTTGGTGAGTATGTGGTCGATCTCTGCACGAGTCACGCCATTGGGTGACTCCCATGTCTACCGGCCATTCTTCATAAAAACAGAATTTCAATGAAAGAAGCGAACGGCGGACAACAACGCAAAGATTGGCGTTTTCATTCCGGTGTCCTGGTCCAAGTCTTCCGATCCTGTGTTCCTCTTCAGTTGCCTTTCCTAGTTTTGCATTGAAATCCCCGACAACGAATTTACAGAAGGATTTCTCGTTGCTGATCACTTCCTCCTGTTCCTCATAAAACGCATCCAATACGGATTCATCAACTGCTACTGTTGGTGGGTAGCATGCTGCTGATGCCGATAGCCTTTTGGAACAGAGGACGGAGGCGAAGAATGCCAGAAGAGGTGGCCCAGAATCGTCAGAATTAACAAGATGAACTCTCCTTGACAGATTGGTGCACAACAAAACCAACACCGCCTATATTTTGCGACGGAACTTTCTCTCCTTGAATGACGAGTGCACCGTCATTCATCTGTCGTACAACGCTGCTTTTGCTCCTGGTTTCTTGCAGAGCAATCAATTGATACACTCTGCAGATCCGAGAAGGGCATATAAGTCAGCGACATCACATTCGAAGACAAGCCTGAGCAACTTGAGATTTGTTCGTCTCTCACCGGTCGCCATACCGTCCGACATATGAGGCGGCAAAGCCAAGTGTGCAGAGCACTGAGGCAGTGTAGATGCTGGAGTGGCAAGAAGATTTTACCTCAAACACCTTCCCTGGCGAGCTTAGCTTTCAGCACAGGTCGTCGCCCAACCTATATGGATCAGGGAGCCACCTTGCGACATTTTGCCAAGACGGTGGTGAATCTTAGCAGTGGTTTACTCCTAGCTAGGCTTCCGATTCCGAGACGTTGGAATGTCGGATGTGTCGAACTTCTCAGCTTGGGAGACCCTGCCGGAGGACGAATCTCCACCGTGCATCGCAGTTCGACGCCCAGAGCCACCTCCACGCCACTTTGAGGCGGTAAAGCGTTGTGGAGGGTTCAGTTGTATATCACCATTCAAATCACTCTAACATTCGGTACTCGGTAAGAGATTCAGTCAGAGGAACCTCTTACCGACTGCGTTACACCTCGATCGGAGGTTCGAACCCGCTCTGGGCTGACTAGTCCCTACAAGTCATTCTATAGGCCAGTTACACGTTCGTAAACTTCGAACGATTCTCAATTGAGACGCCGCCGGATGACGTACCTCCACTGTTCATAGTAGTTCGAAGCATACAGTCACCTCCACGCGAGTATGAGGTGGAAAACTGTTCTGGAGGACGGTATTACTGAAACATACGTACCATAATATAATGTAATGTATAATGTATAATGTGTATAGTGCTGTATAATAACGGACTTATTCTGTCACTTGTGTGCGTGACGTGAGGTGTGTGTGTGGCTCGCGCTGCAAAGTGGCAAAATAGATTGGGACGGATCCCAGGTGTCGAAATGGTGTGCCGGCGTTGCAAAACGGCAAAAAGGGGCGAGACGAGTCCAAAGGCATAGAAGTGATGTGTCGTTGTATAGTAATATCGCGTATCGGGCAATAACTTCGTGTGAATTTCGCAAGAGGTAAATAAGACGTCGCAACCGTTTTATAGCTGTGGCTACTGCCCGTGTTACGTTTCACAGCAATGCTCTGCATGAATCTTCCGCGTCTCTATTTTCTAACACGTTTGCCTTAAGTTGGTAACATATCTTCTTCAAAAAGCGGAATCACACATGCAAAGGGCTGCTTAATTAATAGCCAAGAGCTCACATGATCTGACTTGCAACGTTATCTTCAATGGTACGATGATTTCGTTCACGCCATTCTATGTTAGAGTATCATTTTTTGATAACCATTGGGGGAAAACAGAAGGGAAATACTTTGAGTAATGCTTTCAAGGGCGGGTGTGGTGTAGCGGTTAGAGGTTCCGCTTCCTGCACGATCGATCGGAGGTTCGAATCCGCCCTAGTGCTCACCAAGCCTTTCATCCCTCCGGGATCGATAAATTGCTACCAGACTTGTCTGGGAGGATAAAAACACTGACTTGACTGACATTGACACATCGGCTAGCCACCGCAAGTCATTGTATAGGCCAGATACACGTTCGTAAACCTCAAACGATTCTGAATTGAAGTGAACGTGGGGGCGCATCCCAAGCGGATTGATTAACGCCAGAAACTTTATCCTTTAACTTTTAACTTAATGCTTTCAAATTATGTCTACAATATATTATTATAACAATATATTGTCAAAGGAGTGTTTGAAGCTGAAGCTTGAATGTTCTTCAAATGTAGAACTGACTCGTTTAGAAAGAAAGCCCATGAGATCTTTCGCGTAGAAAAAGAAAGGAAAAAAGAAAACACAAACAGAAAACTTTTTTCTTTCCTTTCCTCTTGGCCAATTTTAGCCTGCTTCAGTCTGGTCAGTTGTTGACAGCAGAGGTCCGAATTGAGTGCTTGGTCCGATGACATAGTGGATGACATCCTTCCTTCTTCTTCTTCTTCTTCTTCTTCCTAGCGTTCGTCCCGCGTTGTTGCAGGGTCCACTTTTCTGCTTCTTGTCTTCCATTTGGTTCTATCCATTGCATCAGCCGTACACAAACGTGCATCTATCATATCCAGCTTCACACGTTCTAACCAGCGAATCTTTGGCCTCTCACGCGGCCTCACTCCTGAAACTTCGAGCTTCAGTGCGGTTTGGGCCACAGAATCTTCCTCTCGCCGCAAGACGTGACCGAACCATCTCAGTCGGGCCTCCTTCATCTTGTCAGTTATCGGGACGACGCCGAAGATGGAGCGCACAGTGTCGTGGGATACTTTCTCTTTTAGCGTTACACCTATTGTCCACCTTAACATCCGCATCTCCATAGCGTGCAGCACTCTTTCCAAGGCTTTCGTCGTCGGCCACCACTCGCATCCGTAAAGGGTAACAGGACGCACAACTGTCCTGTAGATCTTCGACTTCAGTCGAACAGGGACTTTCTTGTCGCACAGTACCCCTGTTGCCATTTTCCACTTCATCCATGTAGCATTAACACGTGCTCGACCTTCTTGATCAATGTCGCCTGTGGAAGTCACTTTGGATCCAAGGTACTTGAAACAGTTCACCTTGTTTAATTCGGTGCCATCGACACGAATTGAACCAACCTCTATCCTTGGTCCGCACTCCATGTACTCAATTTTTGATGTGTTGAGGCGCAATCCATATTGCTGCAGCTGATCCTTCCAAGACTGTACTTCTTTCTGAAGATCATCTCGAGACTCCGCCGCGAGCATGACATCGTCGGCAGAGTGGAGTCCACGGATGCTGCTTCTGGATTTCCTTCGTTGTCGTGTCCATGCACAGTATGAACAGCAGAGGTGAGAGGGATGAACCCTGAAGAACCGCTACTTGTACAGGGAATGGCCTGCTTGTTCCAGCAGCACATCGTACAACGCTGGTAGGCTTCGTATAAAGTAGCTTAGTCCACCGCGCATATTCTTCTGGTACTCTATGCGACCTCATGGACATCCATAACAGCTCATGTGGGACACGGTCGAAAGCTTTCTCGAGATCGAGAGAAGCAAGATGCACACTGCGGTTCTTCTCTCGATGTTTCTCCAGGAGGACTCGGACAGCATGGATAGCATCTACAGTGCTGCAGTCCTTCACAAAGCCGCACTGGTTGAGTGAAACGCTAACAATTTCCCTCAGACGAGCTTCCAGGACACGCTCAAAAACCTTCATCGTATGGCAGAGCAGTCGTATAGGTCTGTACAAGGTGCAGTCAGCAATATCTCCTTTCCCTTTCCAGACAGGCACGGTCACGGAAGTTTGCCAAACGTCTGGAGTCCGTCCTTCTGCAACGATCTTGTTAAATAGAGTTGCGAGCCACATGGACCCCCGATCTCCTAGCAGCTTCCAGACATCAGCAGGTATGTCATCAGGACCGGTTGCCTTGTTCGACTTCATTTTTGCGAAAGCAGCACTGACTTCGACGGCAGTAATTGGTGGAACAGGACCCTCGACGTTGGGAACGGTTGGGATGGGAGGATGACAGAACTCTTCGTTACACAAGTGATTGTAGTACTCTCGCCACCTCTCCAGGATCTGACCAGAGTGGCGCAGAATGGCTCCACCAGCTCCCTTAACGATCTTGGTGTGCTCCATATCCAACGTTGAGCGATGACGCGCTCTGACTAAACGATACACTGCCCGCTCGCCTTCTCTGGTATCAAGCATGTCGTATACAGCCTTGTAGCGGTCCGACTTCGCCTTGGAGACTGCTTTCTTAGCCTCCCTCTTCGCCGCTAGGTAAGCGTCCCGATCTTCAGGCTGACGCGTCCTCCACCAGAGCTTACACTTGGACTTCTTCTCACGAATTGCCGCCTGAACTTCCTCGTTCCAAAACCACGTAGCCTTTTGTACCTTTGGCTTACCTACAGTCGTCTTTCCCAGAGTGTTTTCTGCGGTCAAGCGTATAACGCTGGAAGTAGATGACCACATTTCCTCCACACTACGAGTAGGGTGGGGAAGTGTAGATGGAGCCACGGACGCGAAAAATACCTCCTTTCGATCCTTCAGATTCCACCATTTGATGCGCTGTGTTTCAGTCCTTGCATGTCTCTTCCTTAGACGAGAGGTTTTCAAGTCCATAACGAGCAGATGATGTTGGGCAGCGACATGGTCTGTAGGGATGACTTTTGAATCCTGCAGAAGTCTTTGATCTCCTCGGCGTAACATCCAGAAATCTACTTGTGTTTCACGACCGCCGCTGGTGTACGTGATCAAATGCGATTTTCTTTTCCGATACTGCGTGTTAGCAATGATCAAGTCACTTGCAACAGCATACTCCAGGATTCGCAACCCGTCGTCGTTACGAGCTCCATAGCCGTATCCACCATGACAACTCTCGAATCCGTCTTTCCGAGAACCGACATGTCCGTTGAAGTCTCCTCCGATTAAAAGTATTTCTTCGTTTTCCAGGGATTGGACGTACTGCTCCAGATCCTCCCAAAAGCATGCCTTCTCTTCTTCACTACAGCCCGCCTGTGGCGCATAAGCAGAGACGACTCGCAATTCCACTTTTCCTGTATCTACTTTTACAGCCATCAAGCGATCCGATAGTCGATCCACCGCTGTGACGCTATTTCTAAACGACTCGTTCAGTATGATACCAACGCCATTGCGATTTGATGTGCCGTGGTAGATCAGCTTGTAGCCATCGCTTAATTCCCTTGCCTTGGAGCCTTTCCAGCGAGTCTCCTGTACACAACATATGTCAACACGGCGTTTTCTGAGACTGTCTGCCAGTTCACGACTTCTTCCAGTAAGCGTCCCAACGTTAAGTGTTGCCAAGCGCACTGGATGTTGCTGGCGATGGCGGACTAACTTCTTTGGCCGGCTTCGTCCTCCAGCCGGTAGCCCTCGCATATTTGCCACATTGCCCGGGCGAGGACAATGCGCGTCGCTTCTGGGGTACGCCCTAGCTTCTGAAGAACACATAGTAGACATTAGAAGTATGACGCGACGGGGGTGTTGTCCTCGGTCGGCTTGTCGCACTAGCAAGCTAGCAGCCTGGCACCGGAATCGTCGTACTACCTCCTCACTTAGCTAGCCTGTAGCCTTGGCCCAAGGACCGGGCTACTAGCCGGACACCTTTGTGGCATGGTTGAACTTGCCGAGACGAAGTCTCGCCACCATAGCTGCACGACGGCCAAGGCCACCGCTGCGCCGCTTTGAGGCGTGAGGTAGGATTTGAAGCAGTGGATGACATCCTCCCAATCCTATCAAACACAGCAGAACTTTCTTGGCCGTTAATCCGAACATGCTGATTGTTTGGGCCGGCTCATCAAGATTGGGGTACGGTCTTTCTCAGTTTTTTTTCTCTAATGTCACCTTGAAATCGCCGTACAGTATGACTCAATGTGGTGTCTATCCCGCCAGATATGGCTCAAGAACACTAGCGAGAACCCGCAACTTTTTACTTCAACTAATATGTTTACACACATAAATGTTTACACCAGACTGAAGCAGGCTAAAATTGGCCAATAGGAAACGAAAGAAAAAAAAATATATTCAAAAACAAAGTAACTTTCGCACTGTGCATTGCTACCAAGTAACATGGCTCGATGAAACTTGGACCATACGTAGAATGAAGTGCTACTGTATAGTAGAGAAGGCAAGTGAAAGAAATACGCAATGCGACGATTAGAAATGGCAGCTTCATTTAAACGCATTAATTTCACCGAAGTCACCACCGCGATTTATGATGGTTCTCTGGACATTACAAAAGGTTGGACATTCTTCTTAATAGGGTTTGAAATCACCACGGACGGGTAAGAAATTCTTGTTATAGGGCGCTATAGTCTATAGTCTAGATGTATTCGAAAAATGAAGAGTGGAAAATCTGGCGAAGATGGTGGAGTTAGCGCTGGAATGCTGAAATCTCTTCTTCCTTCTGGGATTGGTGAGATGACGAAGATCATAAGTTCAATATGGATTGACGACAGAACACCTAATTTGTGGAATCACACTATTATAACTCCTCTCAACAAGAAGCTCTCCGTCTGGAACTCAGCAATTACCGAGGAGTGTCACTGCTGTGTACAATGTACAAAATTTGGAGCGGTTCATCCTGGATCGACTAGTCCGACATCGCGAAGAAACCACCCGTGACGAGAAAGCCCTCTTCCGCACAGATCAATCGACACCAGGTGTTTATTTGGGGAGAGAAATTGAAGTACAGAAGTCCAAGGATCTCCCTCATTAGAGCGAACACAGCTGGTTAATCGTAAGTTCATGTGGCGCGTCCCCAAGTGGCGGATAGGGAGATAATCGTGGACCAAAAGCGACCTTGTTTCTGCCCTGAGACGCAGGTGGATTCAGGGAATGGACTCCCTGTTTCTGTTGTGCTAGGATCGGTTCATAATACTACCGTATCGCGCATGTCATTCCGGCCAAAAGCCTGCAGTGACTAAGACCAAGTGACTGAGAGATGCAAGGGAGATTTGAGCCTCTAACAAATAAGCTCTATTTGTCCACTCTGGCAAAATGCAACGTTCTCCCACGAACCTGTGGGACTAGAGGCTTGCAACCTGGGTTTCAAAATTTTACGCATTTCACAGTAATAAAAAGAGTCCCCTGACTCTGGAGGAATCCTGATGCAATAGCGCGAACGTGGTTGCAGTAGCCATGTAGGCTACTGAAATGGAAGAGGACCAGAATGAGGATTGCACTTATAACGCTCGAATGCTTGCATCGGATGCGGTCACTGAAGATTTTATGATGCAAGTCAGAAAGTTTAAGTACGTCATCGGACGTCATCGGACTGACCGAGACGAGGCGACACCCACTGAACGCCGTGTATGACACTGGAAAGAGCTATTCTTAGGAACATGCCACAGTAGAGGAGTCCATGGAGTTGGTGTCCTCGTCAACACGAGTATGGCATTAAAAATCGACTCTTTCAAACAACTTACAACCCGAACCGGACCTTTACGGATGAGAAAATGTGGTTGAACCCCAGTTTTGACTATCTTCGTCGTTTACGCTCCAACATCAAGCTATAAAGAAGAAGTTGAAGCTTTCTAAATGGGCCTGGAGAAATTCTACTGAGAAGGCCACACTTTCTACAAGGTGATTTCAACGCCAAACCGGGGGAACTTTACGTTGGGAACTCGCAATTCTAGAAGCCACGCTCCCTACGCTGGACGTGGGAGCCACCTGGTGGAGAGTACCATAAAGAAACTGACCACATCATCGTCAGTAAAAGGTTTTGCCTGACGGATGTCGCTGTTGTACCAAAGTTTCATACGGGAACGGACCGTCGCCTTCTTTGAGGGAGATTTTCTTTCACACGGTGAGGAGGAAAAGCCGCGAAGCTCACAAAGCGAACTCCCAGAACAGTTATCGAATGGGAGCTCTTCGCTTGTCGGTTTTTGGGAGGATACAGTCATGGACAACATCGACAAATATAAACGGTTTGTAGAACATCTTCACGACTGTACGAGGAAAACGAAGACTTTCAAAAACCACCAAGAGACGCCTGTCTCCGAAAACTCTAGAGCTAACGTCACGTCAGTGTAGAGCTACACGAGCTGCAGGCAACCAAGAACTCACATCCGAGCTCGCAAGGCTTTGCAGAGGCGATAAAGAAAGACCTCAAAGAGAGAAGAGCAGAAGTGCTGGCTGAAGCTGCAGAGGCGGGGAAAAGCATCCGCTACGCCCGACGGAACATCGCCAATCGTAAAACAACGATGACTCTCTCTAGTCCCCAGATGGAGCAACTACAGCATCGAGAAGGATCGAGGAAGTCGTTCACGAGTTCTACTCAGATCTCTTCGACAGCCACGTTCACTTGCCTCTTCACCATCTGAGAGATGATGGACATGTCATTCCAAAAGTTCCCCCTTCCGAAGTCTGACACGCCATCATGTCGGTGAAGAATTATACTTCACCCGATCTTGACAGAATTGAGTCTGAACATCTGAAGTACCTACCGCCAGTCCTCATCAACACCTTGACGAGACTCCTCACTCTTTATCTGTCAGAATGCAAGGTTTCTAAGCAATGCAAAACCAGCAAGATTGTGCTGTTGTATAAGAAGGGAGACCCACAAGACATTGGCAACTACCATGCCAACCTGCTTACTGTCTGTCATCTACAAATTCTTCACAAGAGTAGTCCTAAACGAGATAGCAAAAGTCTTGGATGAAGGACAGCCATGCGAGCAAGCAGGGCTTCGAAAAGGGACGACATACACACCGTTTCAAAACTCATACAAGTATCGCGAGAGTACGAGATGCCGCTGTGTCTCATTTTCATCGATTTAAAGAAAGTGTTCGTTACGGTTGAGACCAAAGCGGTCATGGAGGCTTTGGACAACCAAGGCATCCCTACTCCATACATAGAGATACTTCATGAGTTGTGTAGCAATTTTACGACCAAAATTTCCTCATTCTACAATAATATCATAATCGACGTGAAAAGAGGGGTTCGTCAGGATGACACAATTTCACCCCAAATACTCAGTGCCGCTCTCGAGAACGCGATGCGAGGATTGGAATGGGATGACGTGGGAGTGAAAGTTGATTTATTTATTCACACCATCTTCGTTTCGCTGATGACATCGTTCTTATAACATCAAGCATCAATCAGGCGGAGCGGATGCTGGCCGAATTTGATGAAACGTGTAAAAAGATCGGTCTTCAGCTGAACCGAGACAAGACGATGTTTATGGGGAGCGCATGGGTTTCTGATGCCCCATTCACGCTCAACGGTATGAACATATCCGATTGCTCCAGCTATGTATATCTAGGTCAGGAAATGAACATGATGAACGACCTGACCTCCGAGCTGGTCAAAAGGAAACGAGCGGCTTGGGAAGCATTCAAGAGCATCGAGGATATAGTGAAGAGAACCAAGAACATCTGGCTCGGTGCTCGCCTATTCAGTACAACCGTTCTTCCTGCTTTGGCCTACGCTTCAGAAACGTGGTCGTTTCTGAAGCAAGAGGAAGAGCAAGAGCGACTGGATACCACATGACATCAAACGCACCGCAGAAAGATCGCCGACCCGATGGTCAGACCTCTTCACGAAGTCCTTCAAAGAAAAATACGACGTTGTTCGAGTTCCTCGCGAGAAGAGACGCCACTGGGGAACGCTTGCGCGCGATCGGAACAAATGGAAGTATTACTGGTGCCCCTCGAGAAAATCTATGAACAACGGTAGCACAGGTGGTATAGGTGATTGAAGGTGAGGAGAGTGATTGAAGTGTAGCAGAGGTATTCGCAGCTTCCAAGTTAGCTTTTTTGGACTTCGAAGTCGCTTTCGACTCTCCTCACTGAGGCCGTCTTCTCAATCCGCTCTGCGCCGATGGAGTTCCAGGAAAACTCGTTCGCCCAGTAAACAACATGAATAGAAGAACAGCTGCTGCGGTTTGAACACCAACCCGATGCACTACGTTTGAAGTGGAAGCTGGAGTGAGACAGGGGACCGTGTCTCACTCTAAGCCTGCGGATTGCGACTCCGCCCTGATAAATGCAAGCAGATGTGGGTCTACTCGAGACTCTCAAGAGGAATCGCGGTAGATGTACAACCTACCGAACTCGTGGATGAGTTCTGTTATTTGTCTGCGTGCTGAAAAACGATGGCAGCTACCAGAGAGACTTTCCGCAAAGATGCGTTAAAACTAATTCGGTTTTCACTGACAACTCATTGACCAAGTGCCTGTGGTCGACCCCCATCGCTAGCGAAGTCAAGTTGCGAGTTTACCTATCCGCAGTTCTTCTTGTCATGATGTGCGGATCGGAGACGTAGGACAGTGATGGAGAAGCTTGACTGCATGCAGAGAAAGCTGTTTAGGCGATACTTGGCTACTTTTGGCCGATTTTGTGCCGTAACGAAGAACTTTACTTAGAAGTGGATATTGTGTACCGGCAGATGATGGCGGCAAACATCAACATCTTGTTCGGACTTCTGAAGTAGTCACGAAAAACCGTCGAAAAACGTTCTTTGGTCATAAGGAGACCATTTGATCTTTTCAAGTTGTTCGGAGGATGCTTCCGGATCCTAGATGGAAAAGGCACCTTGTACGTAATAGAAAGTTCTAAATGGAGGTGGTGAAGGATCTCAGGACACATGACAGGCAGTTTAGTCGAGATGTAAGGTTCCGTCTCTCGTGAGACAGCAACGAATGTGTAGATTCTATGCAAACTCTAGCTGAAGATCGAACAGGATGAGCTCGGATATGTTGAAAGACGACACACCCCCACGAAGATGCGGATACCCGCATTAAGCCGTAACATCTTGAGTGAAGTAAGCCAGTCTAGTCGTTGTGTTATAGTCATGCTGACGTTACGTCATGTCATAACATCCGGCTTGCTCTGCATGACTGCAAGACTTCTAGTAACATACTCCTACACCTTCATTTCCACCGAGTTGCTACTACCGTACTATGTCACATTACCTATTTCGTTCTTTAAGGCAGCCTACCACGAATCTGTCGTGGTGCAGGTACCCGCAAGAGAAGCTAGAGATAGGGTTGTAGGTTGCAGAATCAGGAATGTTTCCGCTCATCTTTTCCTTATCGTCGTAAAAAAAAAAACGGGGTGGAAGACGTCGTTTTCCACAGCGACTTCAGTTGCAACGCGCCACCTTTATGCACCCGCCTCATCTAAATGCGATCGGTCCAAAGTCAGCGATGCCTCCTTACCAGCCTATTCAAGTAAAATCAATGAATAGGGTGACGAGGGAACGGAACATGTGCAAAGAAGAGCGTTCTAATGTATCTTGTATGAAATGAAGCGGTTCCCACGCCGTTTGTTTACGACGATTTAGGAAGGGTGACCGGAACTAGAATCTACTATCTACAACCCCTCCTCAGCTATCTTCGCAAGTTCTTTACCACGTGAAAAATTCGTGGTATGCAGCCTGTGAGTTCTTCACATCAGTATATGTATATACATGTATATCGAGTAAGCGACTTATTATATCATCATATTATATTATATATCGTTATATATAAGTGCTAGAAATGGAGAAATACAGCAACTAGATAATTAGTTACCATTAAGGCTAAGTTTTTTTTTTGCCTTCCGAGCACTTTTAGAAGCAGTTTTCGAGGATGAAATTTCCTCACCGACAGGTAGGGACCGTATATAGTTTGAGTTTACAAATGCTACCTTTGAATACCTGGCAATCCATTATTCGGGATCATGTTAACAGGGGAACTCTAATTCCGATATGAAATTCCACGAAAAGTTTGCACGAGAAGAAATCCTGCGGCTAGTTTAGACAATGATTTAAATTACTACCTTTCAAGTCAGTTTCATCTCCAAAAGAAACTTGTATTGTAGAAATATGAAGAAATACATGCCACCAAATCGCGATTGATTTCGTGTTTCTGCTGCTCGCCCTTAGCTGTTACCTGCGTTTCTACTACGTTCCCACAGTTTTGTTCAGAGAACACTCAGGTCCCTTTAGTCCATTCACTAACCTTTTCCTACCTTTCTTTTTAAGCACCCCCTCATGCTGGGCAGTCTTATCAGCAAACGTACATGTTGTGCTTTTTTTTTTCTCATTTAACGGATGGCTTCATGTCTTCTTATTAGAAATGAATCAGAACTTCCTTAATGTATGTATATGTGTTGTTTTGCAAAATGCAAAATTATTTAATTGCAGACTTTGAGAGAAAATCTTTAATTTTCAGAGTATGGATTCTGTTATGCGTGTGCTAGCTCAACCTCACGGCCACTTCACACAAGAACGTGATTTTGTACCTGGCAGAGCCAGTCTTCAGATCGATAGAACTACTCATGTTCCGAAATTTGCATGATGTACATTTGTGTTCAGAGAGAATTCATGACAAAAATGCCTAGACAGTTATCACAGTCAATTTCTGACTCCTGTCATCATTGCTTACCTCATGAGCTTTCGTTACCTCCTGATGACGCTATCAACCAAAAATTGTCCCACACTACCAAATATTTATGTAAACCGTTTTGAAAGTACACTAAGTTCGTTAACAAGCTCCGAGTACAAGTACAACATGCTTCGCTATTCATTTCTTCTTTGTGAGCGGTACACTCGAAATACAGTTGAGTCAAAAATGGCAGGAAAAAGTCAGTACAATCGTGGTGTCGTGTGCGTCTTTTCGTGCCAAGTGAGTATAGAATTGAAAACGGCCACACATCAGACCTTACTCAGATACTGATTCCTTCATTAGACACTATTTTTCGACTCAGTTGTATGCATTTTGTAATTCCACGTTTTAACGATTCTCAGGCGTATGCTTTCACTACAAGCTTTATTTATTGCACCTGAATACGGGAATAACAATCTTTTTGAATCATATTTTCAAATAAGAATTTCACCTTCCCCATCTATCTAGAACTTGTCGATGCTCAATGAATATTCTCTTGTTCTTTGAATTTTTCTATACGTGTTAGTGTCACATCCAATCAATCTATGTTTAGTAAAGAATATTTTGTGCGTTGCAAAACATTTTAAAGACATCATTTGTATTGAAATACTGGTTTTTTTTTTTTTATAGAACCGGAATGGAGAAGCATCAAGTATCTTAGAATGATGGAAGAGAGGTGTAGAGAATGGAGGAGAATATATCATAGACGAAAAAGGTTTTGTTTATTTTGCTTTTCGAAGATCAGAGAAATACAGAACGCCGCTTTTTTTTTAACGAAATGACCCAATGGATGAACAGCAACGTTGGGTATGCACAACTTTTATTAGTTGCCTATATATCTGAGAGGTAAGGAAATAATGAGCGGAACTCATAGGAGTAATTGGAAATGCTTCCTCTGAGCACTTAAAAACGAATTTCTCATCAGTAAGACTAAAACTAGAGTAATTCTCAGCTATCAAACTTCCCATGCATCATCTAGGATGATATTTACTTGAGTGGAACAAGTGCAAAGAACATTTTACTCACGCAGGTCACAAAGGCAACAGCGCGGTAAAGTTGGATGAGACGGGTCCTACGGCGTCGAATTCGTGCCCCATAGCCAGATAGCTGTAAATTGTGTTGGGACGGGTCCCGCTGCGTCGAATTGGTGCGCGGGAGCGCCAACGCAGTAGAATGGGTTTCTATGGTTCCTTCACATATCTATTTCCCAGCATGTCTCCATAACGCTGCTAACATCTTTTTTTCTAAAGGAGGAAACGCACGTGCGAATACAATACATAGTAGCCATCAGTTTACGCGATCTGACGTTGTAGAACGTTATTTTTATCACTACGATAGTGATATTCACGTCATTTCATGTTCATTTCATGTTAGCACATCTTTCCTTGCTAGTAGTTGAGTATGGAGGAAACTCATGCTCTGGATAATGTTTCCAAATTGTGAAAGAAATGATGTGAAAGAAACATAGATGTAAAATCAAGTTTGATTGTTCTCCAAATATAGAACTGACGCGTTTAGGGAAAAACCATAAAATCTTTCATCTATGCTTTAACTTTCGGGTAAAAAATTGAAGAAAGCATTGATAGAAAAAAACAACTTTAATTTTACAAAAAAATGTCGCTACTGCTATTTCTTATTGATCGGTGAAGGCGAGCGAAGCGAACACCAAAAACAAAAAGCCTGAAGTCCAGCTTTAGCTGGACGTTCAGGCTGGTATATATATATATATATATATATATATATATACTTTAGACTTTTTTGTGGTCACTCTTCACTGACCAATTAATCAAAATTAATCAAAAATTGATGGTAGTGATATTTTCTGTAAAATCAAAATTTTTTCGTTTTCTTCTTTCCTTTTTTACTGTGAATAAAGGCGAAAGATTTCATAGTTTTCTTTCTAAACGCGTCAGTTCTACGTTTTAAGAATATTCAAGCTTTAGCTTCAAACACTCCGTCGATACCAATGTAATGTAGATACAATTTGAAAGTATTACTCAAAATTCGGGTTTTCCTCCTGTTTTCCTCCAAGAGTTATCAATGAATGGCAAAACAAAATGACGTGGAAGACTTTATCCTACTGATAAAGAAAACGTTCTACATCAGATCATGTAAACTGTTCGCTACTATTTAAGCAGCCGTTTGCATGCATGTTTCCACTTTCTGAAGAAGGTATGCTATCAACTTGAGGCGAACGGAGATGGAAATAGACACGCGGAGGAGTCATAAAGGTGAAAAGCCACGCGCTTATTGGCCACGGCTATGAAACAACCCATTTATCTTTTGCGACCTGCACACGAAGTTATTGCGCACCATTTCGATGCCGCGGGACCCGTATCACCCCATATAGCTATCTGGCGTCGGTGCGCAAATCTGACGCCGGTGGACCTGTCACTTCTCCCTTGTTAGGTATCTGGCAACGTCGCACCCCCTTCTATAGGTATCCGGCGCTGGCACACCAACTCGACGCCAGTGGACCCGTCGCACCCCTTTTTTCGAATTTCGTGACTGACACACACACGTGACAGAATAAGCTCGTTATTATATATCATGATCATGATACATATATATTATATATATTATATATATATATATATATATATATTGACTACTGTGACACCACCGTGAGCGGTCGGTAGCCTTTGCTTCCCCTCACGTATCTTCGCATCAATCGCCTCGACAACCTGATGGTGAACCACTTGTCCGACATGCTGAATCTCTGGATCGACACTATCAATTGCCGCACCCTGCGCTCCAGGACAAGAATTGCTGCATTGGAAGAGGCCACAATGGAGGTATCTTTTGATATTATCGGATTATGCAGTACATAAAGACGAGGGTATGAAGTATTAAACCTTTGTCTAAGCGGTCATATGATTTTCTTTTCCGATTCAACAGGGTTTCTAGTCTATAAGAAGTGGAAAGATTGTTAGTGAAGGTTATATAGCTCGTACGTTCGCAATGCGTACACTCAAACTCTTGATTGCGCTTAGAACGTAACGTACGAGCTATATAACCTTCACTTTATGTTTTCTTGTTATGCCAACGAGTTTTAGGTGAAACTTCTTTATTGGTCTGACGCTTCGACAAACTCGTCTTTTTCAAAGGCCCGAAAATGGTTCGAGGCCATTGATACCATGCATATCTCATCAAACTCCTCCCCTTTCCTCGCCAAGCCTCGGTATTGTTCCAAATACACCACGCAACACCTTCAAAAGGAAAACAACTGACCAGTTTCACCGACTAGCGGGGTTGATAAACCACCGCGTTCTTAAAGACTGTCACCAAGGCGAATGAGATCCACGCACTGTGGAGTATCCTTAAGTGCTGGTGTCTGGATAACGTTAAGGAACTGCATGTGGGCCAATCTTATAGCTCACAGAGTGTTACGAATGGCAATAAGTCATTGGTAATTGATAATCACTCATTTTTGTTATTCACGGACGGACTCCTGACGGAAATCCAGAATGTTTCCAATGCCTTACTAGCAGATATTTCTTTCTCGCGCGCTAATAACGTACATTTTACTTCAAACTCATTTCCAATATGCTTATCATTTCTGTGGCTCCCTGACGGTGTCATCGAACTCCTTCGCCTTTTACCAGCCAAATGTTCCTTGATGCGCACGTTCAGCATCCTTCCAGTTTCTCAAGTATAAATGGCGTTGCACGTTAGGCATTCTATTTGGTAAATAACACCGATGTTCGTGCAATCACCGGCCTTACCGAATGGACAAACCACGCAACATTCTGACACGCATTGCCTATCGTAGAATCTATTGCGAACTAAGTGATGTTGTCGCTTGATGTTGTCGTTCAGGATGTTAACCAATACAACATCATCTTGCAGCTGTGCTCACTTAATAAAAGAGTCCGGTTTATAGCAGCAGTTAAGGAGTCCGAGACGAAGGGGATGCACAAAGGATTTCTACCTTCTCGTAGGATCCTCAGTGTCTTATTTGTAGTTCGAGATTGGGTGTTAGATTTCGATCTCGTGTAACCGTTTGAACTAGCTATGCTTGTGGCTAGTTTCACTGATTTCTCTCGTTCTCTATACCCTGTACATCCTCTATACATTGCTGTTGCTGTTTTGACCATATTTCGGATAATTGCCTTTTTCATGCCATTAGGATGGGTTAACTTTGCGTTTATCAGTACGTTTTTAGAACTTTCCTTGCGATACCATTTTACACTTGCAATCCATTGTGTAGTTTTATTTGAGCATTCAAATAAGGCAGCCAACCATCTTTTGGTTGTTCTCGAGTGAGTTTTATGTACTGCGATCGTTCATTCAAAATTCTAAAGCATTCGTCCATTTTGGATTGCGTTGATGTTATAATGAAGCAATCATCGATATAACGGTAGTACATCTGTGGAAGACGTTCTGTCACTGGTTGTTCTATTCTGCTCAAAAAGCAAACGGCAAGAACTGGAGCAAGCCTTTGGCCCATAGCAAGTTCTCTTATTTGAGAGAAATATTTTTCTGACCATTTAACATAACAGGAAAACATAAATACACTTTCAAATGCCGAGATTTCAAGAAGAGAGGACTTGGAGATTGTTGGATAACATTCACTGTTATATGGCGAAAGATTCTCATACATTGCAAAAAGGTGATGTCGTCTAGCGTACCGCCAAAGCCCATAACCTGAAAGTTCAACTGCGTGAAGGGGGCATGAAATCTTTGGCAACAACCATTCGTTTCGTTACGATGAACTGCCGAACACTGTCGAGCGAACTCCAACAAATCGCCTTGTCTAGGCTTTTACTACATCTCTGTGTGCCAATTACTGCACTGCAGGAAACGCGCATCAGAAGTCGCCCCCTAACTAGTATCGACAATAACACCATCTACTGCGGCGATACTTATGCAAGGAGAGTAGAAGGCTGCGCAGTAGCTGTCAGAAACGACTACAGCAACCTGATATAGGAGTTTGGTTCAACGTCGTCTAGATGTGCCTCTGTCTGTGGGTTCGCAGAGGACGTAAACTCTGAATCGTAAGCGACCATGCACCTGCGAAAACCGCTGAGGACAACAGAAAGGACGCCTCCTACAAAAAAAACAAAAGGAATTAATACGCTGATGTCTAAAACACTCAGCCAGCCGGTGGACATTGTCGGAATCGACGCAAATGCGAAGATGAGACTTGAACAACATGTGTGTTCGATGTGCTAGGAAAACAGTATTATCCAGCGGAGCGCACGTCTCATAACGAAGATCGTCTGGTCGACTTATGCGGATAGACGGACCTCATCATCGCTTCCACGCTAAAGAGGAATAATCGACACCATCGGCTTACGTGGCAAGAGTCAACAACTTTGACATCTGAAGAGCAGTGCAAGCGGAAAGTGACAACTCTTAAACTTCAGCTCCACAACGCTCTGATGAGGAACATTGCTCAGGCGGATATCCTAAACTCCAGAGCTGTTCGAGATGTCGCATTGGACTCTGACCACCTCCCACTTGTTCTAAACTTTAGGTTACGGTTCGATAGGAGAAACCGAGGTGCTCCACTTCAACCGAAAATCGACATGGCAGATCTGAAAGACGAGGAACAAAAACAACAACGAAATTCCCTAACGTGTGTCCAAACATGTTGAAATACGAATCAGAAAGAATCTCAGCGATGCGAATTCCTTCATAAAGTTCATCAAGGACGCTGTAAGGAAAACGCTCCCAGTTTTTTTTGCCGTGGAAGAAGTTTGCTTTTGTATCTGCGTAAACAAAATCCACGTATAATTTTGTGTGTACCGGCGATTTCAATGAAGAAAGGCGTCTGAAAATTAAGCTGTGTCGTCAACTGCAAAAAGGCCGCAAAAGCGAAAGGTAATCAGGAGCGAAGGAGTTCAAAAAGGCGTGGGAGGACAAAAACCAGCGGAAAGCCTATACTTCACTAGACCAGTATTAGCGGCAAAATGAAAAGGTGTTCTTATGTCCTCAACACGGCCAATGGACTGGCTGTCCGTGAACCAACACTTCCAATCTGTAGGGATCACTTCAATGCCTCGCTGAACTAGGAAGCGCTCTCAGTTCCAGAATTTGAGCGCGTTGATAGGCCGACATATGCGGTTAACGAGGAACCAGCAACTGAGTCGGGGCTTCTGATCTGTATTCAGAAGTTGGAAATGGCAAAATCTGGTGGAGGCGAGCGCTGAAATTCTGAAATATCTTCCTCCGTCGGGATTCGTGGGATGGCAAATATGGGTAGACGAAAAGATACCTGACTCCTGACAACGCGCAGGGGGCAAGCTGGTTTCCTTCTTGGCCGTTCTATGATTGACCGAGTGTTCATCGTTAGGAGAGTGATCGAAATTTGGCAGCGGCATTCGAAGCCAATGCAATTAGCCTTTCTGGATTTTGGAGCTGCTTTCTTATCGAGACCTTCCTCTCAATGCGCTGGTGGAGTGCAAGAAAAGTTCGTTCGATGCTTCATGATATGAATCAGCGAACAAGAACTGCAGTCCGTACACTAATCGGATGTACAACACCATTTGAGGTGGTGAGTGGCATAAGACAAAGAGCAGTGGCAGGGCCCTTTCTGTTCAATTTCGCCGTCTACGATACTCTGTGAAGAATAATGTGAAGATCAGTGTCCTGTTGAATCAACCTAGCATCATCAAAAAGCCCTTTGACCATTCTTGTACACCGACCATTGTTATACTTTTATACTCGCGGAAAGAAGTACGAAACTTCAACATGCTGTCAACTCTCCATCGAAGCTGGCTGCAATCTATGGACTACGCCTACACCCTGATAAATGCAAGCAGATGTGGGTCTCTTTGAGATCTCGAACGAGAATCAATATGGACGGACAACTGATTAAACTTGTCGATGAGTTCTGTTACCTGCGCTGTACGCTGAAGAACAACGGCGGCTATGAGAACGATATTCAGCAAAGATGCGCTAAGGCCATTTTTGCATTTAACTGCTTACCGAAATGCTTGTGGTCGACCCCATTACCAACGAAGTCAAGCTGCGAGTCTACCTATTCGCAATTCTTCTCACCATGATGTACAGATCAAAGACTAGAGCTGCACCCTTAACGGTAATGGAGAACGTTGATTGCACGGAAACAGCTAAGACGGTTGCTTCGCTATTTTTTGCCTGGGGTATGCCACAGTGAAGATCTTTACGGAGAAATCAATGTAGTGTACTGGCGTATGACATGTGAAAGGTATCAACAGCACCGAAAACGGAAGTTCTGGACTTATGAAAGGAAATGTGGTGAAAGAGGACTTGAGAACAGTCGGCACGGAGAGGCAGTTCAGGCAAGATGTGAGGTTTCGCTGGATATGGAGTAGGAACGAATAGATTGATTCCGTGCAAGCTCTCACAAAGATCGAGAAGGTTGGACAGATGACTATGTTAATTCATGTAGTTCTGTATATTGCGTTATTGCCATTGTATGTAATTACCATGCGTTGAGAGGTTCTTATTCACCAGCTCAATGTACGTAGCAATGTTTGGTACAGTTGCCCGATTTTAGTTTAGTTTTGGGTAAGTACGCGGTCCAATAAATCATCTTCACAACTCAAGCAAGGGCACAACAAGTGTCGATCAAGGATCCAGATGAAAGAAGACGCAGAAGAAGAGGCAGAAGAAGCGCAAACGAGCCCATTGGAACCTCTCAAAATGCCGCGAGGAACCGAAAGTAAGGCTTCAGAGTCACAGCTCGAGAACTTTCTTGCAGCAATGGTTGGGCAAATGCAGATTCAACATGAAGAAATGAAAACGCTGCTCACCGCCTTGGCACCCACGCAGAGAACCACCGTCCAGGACGTCAGCAAGGATCAATACGACCAGCTGAGGGAGGACGTGCAAATGCTCGTGTCCGACGAAGAGGTGGGTCACACTTTCGCTTATTGGTACAAGAGGTACGGCCCGGTCATCAGGGACTCGGTCTTGCTGGATAGCAAGAAGCGCGATTTGATCCTCATGAAGCTGAACGAGGATGCATATCGCAAATATGCGGATGACATGCTACCGAAACAACCGCACGAGATCGATTTCGAGATGACGGTCGCGGAGCTGGAGATGCTTTTCGCGTCAAAGAAGACGCTGATTCGACGACGGTACGAGTGTCTCAGGATAAACTGCCCGACGACGGCCAGTTATGTGCCATTCCACGACTACGCTAACATGGTCAAGCGGGTGGACGAAGACGCTTGACTGAAGGAGCTGGACTACACAGCACTGAAGACACTACAGTTCGTAGCAGGAATTCAAGATCCGTCGCTTCGTGAAGTTCGTCTCAGAATGATCCGTCGACTGGATACGCACACAGAGGATACGCCGTTGACGATAGAAGACCTCGTTGCTGAATGTGAGAACTTCACCGCATTAAAGATGGACAACACAGACATGGAAGGAAGTCATGATATCCATGTCGTGCAGAAAAAGAATGTGAAGTGCTTCAATTGTGGATGACCGCAGTACAGAAGCACATGTCCGCTTCTCTCCTCCAGCACTGGACAGAAGATACGACAGAAAAAAAAGAAATTGATCGACTGGTTGCCGAAGAAGTGATCTCGCCAGTAGAGCATTCAGAGTGGGCCACGCCTATCGTTGTAGTCAAGAAGAAAAGTGGGCGAATCCGTTTGTGCGGAGACTTCTCGACAGGATTGAACGATGCGCTGCAGTTGCACTAGTACCCGTTGCCCACCGCGGAGGACGTGTTTACGAAACTGAGTGGGGTACAGCTTTTCACGCAACTCGACTTCGCAGAAGCATATCTGCAGGTTGAATTTGAAGAAAAATCGAGGGAAATGCTGACGATTAATAAGCACAGAGGACTGTATCGCTACAATCGTCTACCCTTCGGCGTGAAGTCAGCACCTGGCATATTCCAGCAGATCATGGATTCAATGATATGTGGACTGGAAGGCGTTGCTGCCTATCTGGATGACATGATAGTCACAGGCCGCACACAACAGGAGCATCGCTCTAACTTGGAAGCGCTATTCGGAAAGATCCACGAATACGGCTTCCGCGTCCGATTGGAGAAATGTAACTTTTTGATGCTTCAGATCCGTTATCTCGGATGCATTATAGGACGGACGCCATCCTGACCCAGAGAAGATTGAGGTCATCTGCCAGATGCCAGTACCGAAGAACGTGGCAGAGGTTCGCTCGCTCCTTGGTATGATCAACTACTATGGATCGTTTGTCGCGGAGATGCGCCAGTTACGCGCACCGCTGGATGCTTTGTTGAAGAAGAACGTTACGTTCAAGTGGAATGAGGAATGTGAAGCAGCCTTCAATCGCGCCAAGAAAGTGCTTGCTTCAGACTTGCTCCTGACGCATTTTGATCCTTGTCTGGACATAATTGTAGCGTACAATGTATAATGCATCAGACCATGGAACTGGAGCAGTGATTCTGCACAGGATGCCGGATGGGACCGAGAAGGCAATATGGCATGCAAGCCGAAGTCTCACCGCTGCAGAAAGGAACGGTCAGATCGAGAAAGAGGGACTCACCTTGATATTCGCTGTTCGGAAGTTCCACCGTTACATATATGGACGTCGATTCAAGCTCCTCACGGATCATAAGCAATTGCTACACATTTTCGGACCAAGGAAAATGGTGCCCGTATACACGGCAAATCGACTGCAACGTTTGAAGTTGATACTTCTCGGATATGACTTTGATATCGAATATCAGAAGACGACAGAGTTTGGACAAGCTGACGTCTTGTCACGTCTGATCCCTCCAAGACCGGCTCAGACAGAAGATATTGTGATAGCGAAAATTGAACAGGACATTCTTGCTGTTCAGAGTGTTGCTGTCAAAGCACTGCCCGTGACCAGGAAAGTTTGAAGAAGAGTCAAGGAAGGATGAAAGGGTATCGCAGATCATATGGATGCTGCAGACAAGAACATGGCCAAGCAAGCCTAAAAAACGAATCAACAGCTGGAAGGCTCTGAGCCACGAAATGTCAGTGCAGAACGAATGTCTGTATTTTGGCCACAGAATCGTCGTGCCAACCTCACTTCAAGAGGCAGTTTTGAAACAACTGCATCAAGGACATCCAGGAATGACAAGAATGAAGGTGCTCGCCAGAGGATAGTGTACTGGACGAACATCAACAGGGACATCGAAGAAGCTGTACGCCACTGCCGCAACTGTCAAGAAGCTGCGAAGATGCCAAAGAAGACAGCTGTCATTTCTTGGACCACTGAGAAGAAACCGTGGGACAGAATTCATATCGACTATGACCACTGAATGGTAGGATGTACCTTGAGGTAGTCGATGCGTATTCGAAGTGGCCAGAAGTCTTTGAGATGTCGTCGTCGTCAACCACTGCAACGTTGAGAGAACTCAGAATGCTGTTCGCACGATTCGGAAATCCCAGGGTGATCGTGTCAGACAATGGTACGCAGTTTACAGCGAAGGAGTTCCAGGAATTCTGCGACATGCAAGGAATTGAGCACGTTTGCTCGCCGCCGTTCCATCAACAGACGGTCAAGTAGAACTCTTTGTGGATACCTTGAAAAGAACCCTTCGGAAAATTAAGGTAGGAGGGGTGTCGGAGGAACTTGCGGAATTTTTGCAGTGGTATAGAAGAACACCATGTGCGCCAACGCCAGGACATCTTTCTCCAGCGGAGGTGTTCCTAGGACGCCAGTTGAGGACGTCATTGACGCTGCTGAAAGAATCAGCTAAAGAAGGAACGCGAAGTGTGGAAATTGAAGAACAGTTTAATCGTCATCATGGAGCACAGAAGAGATCGTACCACCAGGAAGAACTCGTGTGGGCGCGTGACTACCGTCCGGGACATGAGAAATGGACCTCTGCTCGTGTGAAGAATCGCTATGGACGAGCCGTGTACGACGTGCTAACGGAAGAGGATGATTTGTGGAAAAGACACGATGGAAACCAGATGCGTGGAGAAAAGCACCGGAGAATTAGCTGCGAGAAGACTAAAGCTTCCAAGATGCCGTTCAACCAGGATGAGCGACGGTACCATGGTATGGCAAGGACGATCGCCGACGTCAACAACAATGTCAAGGATCGAGCACCAACTATCATGCCGCCGACAACGACTAGACCAGCTCGACAACGCCGACCGCCTCGTCGATTGCAACCTGATCCGAAGATGAAGACGTACGCGATGCGTTCATCTTAAGGGGGATGTGTTGGAGCCGTAGAGATGTCAACCATGTTAATTCACATAGTTGTGTATATTGTGTTATTGCCATTGTATGTAATTACCATGTGTTGAGAGGTTCTTATTCACCAGCTCAATGTACGTAGCAATGTTTAGCACAGTTGCCCGATTCTGGTTTAATTTTGGTTAAGTACACGGTCCAATAAATCATCTTCACAACTCAAGCAAAAACACGACAGCAGAGCTATGTTCAAGGACAGCACACCCCGGCGAAGATTAACGCTTCAGGCAATGATCAGCGGCAGTGACCTCAATGACAACATCACGATACTTTAGAGTTGCAAAATCCCGTGCGTCAGTTGACGAGTATTCTATAAGTTAAATTACACTCAGCGCACGGATGGTCCAGCGACAGCGTGTCTGCCTCATGACAGCATACATTAATTACTGCAACTCTGTTGCTGCTTTATTTTAACAAATGACTAACACGACATAAACTAAACAGTTGAAGGAAATTTTATTACGACAAACAACTTATGCATTACCACTTCACACAAACAACTGTACACATCAAAATTGGTACCAAGATGCGAACAACCGGGCGAAGGGAGTGGAAACCATTGGGACTAGGAAAGGAGACAGGATGATAAAGAAAGAAGCAACGCTGAAGTGTTTTCATTTGTTTTCAATTTCTCGAGTAGAGATATTCCATAGATACAGTATACTCTATCGGATTTTCTTTTAGTCGTTTTATCAAAGCACTCTGACTCGTTCGTAGAGATGGATGAAGACATCCGCCAGTCAATTAAGTCAAGTTAGGTTGGCGAGAAAACATCACTGGCCTCTGACCACTCATACTTGCATGCGTCGCGTGCATAAAATTGGCACGTTGCGACTGAAATCATCGTAAAAAAAACGGCATCTTGCACGCCTTTTTTCACGACGATTAGGAAGAGACGAAGGAACCATCCCTGATCCCGTAATCCCGTACAACCTCATCCCTGACTTTTCCCGCTGATTCCCTCATCACGTCGGATCCGTGGTTTGCTGTCTTTAGAGTTTTGGACGACTGGTGCTGAATATTAAAAAGGAACGATTGAACACGATGAAGATCTGAAGCGCTACCTAAAGCGATAACCGATTTTCTCCTTTGTTAATATATATTCTCTGCGGTTTCTCTGGTTCCGTGGGGATTTTGCCAGCTAGTTTTGACACATGATGACTATGAATACCATCATCACTTTCTGCGATTATCAAATTTATCAAATCACTGATTTTTATTTCGAGTTTCTGGACCGTATTAGGACAAGACGTTCTCGCATGTGGTAATTGTGAATACGGCTGTCACTCTCCATTTTGGTAAGCAATGTTGCAAGTCAAATATAAAGACTAGTAGTGATCGATTGTGTACGATGAAGTTCTATGTTGGAAAGCCAAGAAACTTCCAAATCAACTAATTTAATTGTATGCAGTATGCACTTTTTCCTCACATTGTTAGTTAAAGTGTAGTTTAAAGAAATCTTTCAAGAAAGTCTCACTGTATGGTTTCCAAACGTTCTTTTTCACGCAATCCGACAGGCAATATGAGAAAAAACGTGGCTGTGAAGACAGTCGCTACCGAAAAGAGAACAAGCAAGAGGCGATCAACCACAGAGGCTAACTGTTGCCATTGCCACTGAATGCGTCGCCTTTCGTCGATTATCTGGAAAAAGTTCACCAAATAAATTATCCACAGTGTTTTATTTGTGCGAGTCCACCACAGCAATAAAGCAATCAGCAAATAAATTCTAGCACTACTCTCTACTTTCATACTATATAATAACGCGCTTAGTCTGCGTAGTTATGTTCGTCTGTGTGTCACGAAACTAGTTACACATTGGAGAGAGCTCTATGAGCATGTTCACATCCAATTTTACAAATCAATAAAAGTGATAAGACCTTTGATTATAGAATAGGTTAAAAGCAGTAGAAGTGATTAGCCCTTAGATTGTACAGATAGGTTGAAAGTTTTTGTTCCGAGGTTGCACAAATCAGAAATTTATCACACTCTTGTTGAGGATATTCTTCTGAAGTTTTTCAAACGCAGAGTACCTTTTTTCTTGCAAAACTTGATTTATGAATCTCTCCTATCTTGATGTAACATATTTAAAAATAACAGTTACGTCTCTGAATTTCATTGCAGAGGAAATATGTTATAATGTTAGAGTTCCAGTTAAACACAAAAAAAAAGAATTAAATGGGAAAATGTGTTGTACTTTAGTCTACGCATTAGATTAGACTCTTGCCTCCTTTCTTGTCAAATGTTTTCATCTTTTGAGCACTTGTACAAAAATTCCAATCTTTTATTGGTGACTTCTCCTACGTGGATTACGTTTGCATCGTTCCGTGAGTGTTCCTGTTCTTTTTTTTTTTTAAGAATTACAGAATTTTCAATGTTCCGGTTTTTCATGTTGTTGTGTACTACGTGGACTAAAAGTACAACAAACTTTCGCTTCTACTTCTTTTTGTGTGTTTAACGTGAGATCCTGAACATAATTACCCAGAAAAGAGAGGTCGGGGAAGTACGGGTCCCGCGCCAAAGGATTTGTTGGCGTCAGAAGGCAGTGAGGTGAGTTCACTTCCTATTTCTACTTTCTGGGGCTAAGACAGGCGCACATGCGTCAGAAAGCGGTAGAGTTAGGTGTTGTGTGTGTGGCGGAACCAGTTAGGCATGTTCGCCCCAGAAGAGAGTGGAATGTATAACACGACGTCATGTAGATGAGAAATATGTCATAATGTTAGGGTTGCCTGCACCTGTAGCTGATGGAGCAGAAGAAGTCTCAGGACACCAGATGAGCGCACTAGCGCAAGAATGCAACACGACGGGTTCTGCGACCTTATAGGACTCTGACGTAAAAAAGCATTAAAATGAAGTGACACGGTTTGCCTGCGGGGCTAATCACCAAAATCTGCTACTCCGTATGCCAACGTTTCTATACGCTACATTTATCATGCTGGCCAAATGATTTCTTCAGAAATTATACACACATGCAGAAATCCGTTTTAGTGGGAGCTAGCTGTTTACGTGATCTAACGAAGAATCTTTATCTTTACCAGTACATGATTTTCACGTTACTCGGCACTGTCACACCTTTCTACGCTAACTGTTGAAGACGAGAAAAGCTTAAAATTTTGCATCGGTATAGTAAGAAAGAATAGCATGCTCTCAAATGATCGGCTTAGTCTGCTGCATGAATATATGAATATATGTAGAACGAAATATCAGAGAGCAGAGAGAAGGGGGCCACGGTGTCAAATTGGTGCACCGGTGTCAGAAAGCGAGGGCGCAAAAATTGAAATCAGCGCAATTATTTGTGCAGCAGTACAGGACAATAATTCCCTGCGGATTTGTCCAAAAAGAACTGCCTTAAAGAGTCTAGTGCTGCCTCGAAGAACGAAATAGGTAATGCGACATAACACCGTATTAGCAACTCGGTGGAAACGAAGGTGTAGGATTGTGTTACTAGAAGTCTCGCAGTCATGCACAGCAAGCCGGATGTCACATGACGTAACGTCAACGTGATTATAGCACAACGACTAGACTGGCTTACTTCACTTAAGATGTTACGGCTTAATGCGGCTATTTTTCCATCTAGGATCCGGAAGCATCCTCCGAACAACTTGAAAAGATCAAATGGTCTCCTTATGACCAAAGAACGTTTTTCGACGGTTTTTCGTGACTACTTCAGAAGTCCGAACAAGATGTTGATGTTTGCCGCCATCATCTGCCGGTACACAATATCCACTTCTAAGTAAAGTTCTTCGTTACGGCACAAAATCGGCCAAAAGTAGCCAAGTATCGCCTAAACAGCTTTCTCTGCATGCAGTCAAGCTTCTCCATCACTGTCCTACGTCTCCGATCCGCACATCATGACAAGAAGAACTGCGGATAGGTAAACTCGCAACTTGACTTCGCTAGCGATGGGGGTCGACCACAGGCACTTGGTCAATGAGTTGTCAGTGAAAACCGAATTAGTTTTAACGCATCTTTGCGGAAAGTCTCTCTGGTAGCTGCCATCGTTTTTCAGCACGCAGACAAATAACAGAACTCATCCACGAGTTCGGTAGGTTGTACATCTACCGCGATTCCTCTTGAGAGTCTCGAGTAGACCCACATCTGCTTGCATTTATCAGGGCGGAGTCGCAATCCGCAGGCTTAGAGTGAGACACGGTCCCCTGTCTCACTCCAGCTTCCACTTCAAACGTAGTGCATCGGGTTGGTGTTCAAACCGCAGCAGCTGTTCTTCTATTCATGTTGTTTACTGGGCGAACGAGTTTTCCTGGAACTCCATCGGCGCAGAGCGGATTGAGAAGACGGCCTCAGTGAGGAGAGTCGAAAGCGACTTCGAAGTCCAAAAAAGCTAACTTGGAAGCTGCGAATACCTCTGCTACACTTCAATCACTCTCCTCACCTTCAATCACCTATACCACCTGTGCTACCGTTGTTCATAGATTTTCTCGAGGGGCACCAGTAATACTTCCATTTGTTCCGATCGCGCGCAAGCGTTCCCCAGTGGCGTCTCTTCTCGCGAGGAACTCGAACAACGTCGTATTTTTCTTTGAAGGACTTCGTGAAGAGGTCTGACCATCGGGTCGGCGATCTTTCTGCGGTGCGTTTGATGTCATGTGGTATCCAGTCGCTCTTGCTCTTCCTCTTGCTTCAGAAACGACCACGTTTCTGAAGCGTAGGCCAAAGCAGGAAGAACGGTTGTACTGAATAGGCGAGCACCGAGCCAGATGTTCTTGGTTCTCTTCACTATATCCTCGATGCTCTTGAATGCTTCCCAAGCCGCTCGTTTCCTTTTGACCAGCTCGGAGGTCAGGTCGTTCATCATGTTCATTTCCTGACCTAGATATACATAGCTGGTAGCAATCGGATATGTTCATACCGTTGAGCGTGAATGGGGCATCAGAAACCCATGCGCTCCCCATAAACATCGTCTTGTCTCGGTTCAGCTGAAGACCGATCTTTTTACACGTTTCATCAAATTCGGCCAGCATCCGCTCCGCCTGATTGATGCTTGGTGTTATAAGAACGATGTCATCACCGAAACGAAGGTGGTGTTAATGCCGGCCGTCAATTTCCACTCCCATGTCATCCCATTCCAATCCTCGCATCGCGTTCTCGAGAGCGGCACTGAGTATTTGGGGTGAAATTGTGTCATCCTGACGAACCCCTCTTTTCACGTCGATTATGATATCATTGTAGAATGAGGAAATTTTGGTCGTAAAATTGCTACACAACTCATGAAGTATCTCTATGTATGGAGTAGGGATGCCTTGGTTGTCCAAAGCCTCCATGACCGCTTTGGTCTCAACTGTATCAAACACAACTAATACCTAAACACATAAACACCTAATCAATCGTCGATTGATCTGGGCGAAAGCGGGCTTGCTCGTCGCGGGTGGTTTCTTCGCGATGTCGGGCTAGTCGATCTGCGATGATCCGCTCCAAAGCCTTGTACATCATACACAGTAGTGATATTCCTGGGTAATTGCCGAGTTACAGACAGAGAGCTTCTTGTGGAGAGGAATTATAGTAGCGTGATTCCACGAATCAGATATCCTTACGTCAATCCATATTGAACGGATGTTATTCGTCGTCTCAGGAATCGCAGGAGCAAGGGATTTGAGCATGTTTGCGCTAATTCCATAGTCTCCGTTTCTTCTTTTTTTGAATACAGACCAGATCCTCCAACTCCGTCAGTGGTTTTTCGCTGACCACGGCGTATGTTTGTCTTTGGTCGTGCACGAGATCAGGACTGACGGCGCTTGTCTGTTCAGCAAAGTGTTAAAATGTTCCCTCCAGATGGGCAAGGCTGTCGACAGCGAGTCCGTCGGCAGTGTTTACAACAGGCGAACACCTCTTCATCTTGCCGCTATACCGCCTTAGCAGAGTATATACTTTCCTCGGGTTCTTGTTCTCCCACACGTTCTTAAACTCTTTTGCTCTTAACGTCCATTCGCTCTCACGTTTTAACCGACGGCGCAGCCGCTTTCTCAGGCGCTTCTCCTAGCTGAAGTCACCAGTACTGCGGGCAACACATACAAAAGTGTATGTGAATCTTATCTCCATAGATGCAAAGGTAGAGTTCCTCATCGACGTCAAAACCAGCATCCGCTTCCTTCTTGGTCTATGATCCAAAATTAATGGAAATTTCGAACTGAAATGTTTTTAGCATTTCTTTGAACGTGTATCCTTCAGACCTGCTAAGTCGAGCTTTGGTTGGTGTTGAACTCCACTACTCCTTTTCTGGAATTGTACCATTAAGCTGGGAAGTATTGGGTGGTGGTCGGAATCAAAAACGATATTTCGGAAAACTCTGGATTTTCGGTTGTGTGACAGAGAAATGTTTGTTGTCAGGATGTAATCGTGCTGAAGCCTAAGAGCATTAGCTTGATAACACTCTACAGCTTCGATTCACCTTGAGAGTCCGCATGTCCCTTGCGATGCTCGTCTGGGGTTAAAGGTGTAAGCTCTACCATGTACGCTGATAGCGTCAGTGATTTCTTTTTAGTGTGGAATCAGTGATGAAGTCCTTCTACTCTCAATTGTCTATCAGACGATTTCCATTTCCCGAGGTTTGCTTCGCTGGATGATACCATTTTCCATCAGATTGTTGTTCGAGTCCCATCTTTGCGTTCACATCAATCCCGACAGTTATCGACTGCTGGTCTGGTATCTTGGACGTCAACATAAGAGATAAAGGTGAAAGCCACTGCTTTATTAAACCACTCGGGATCAAAGGCTTGGTTTGCACTAGTTCGGTTTCGAACCCGTGTGCGTACAACGGACCTCTAGCTGAATGCATCATAGGAATTCTTCCGCGTTGTTAAAACCTGGGGCATTTTTTTCGCAGCGTCCTGAATGTATTTGATGAAAATATCAGCGTCATACATTCACCTCCTGGTCCATAATCCATTATTGATCGACACTCATTGGCGAAGCTTCTTCTTCCATTCTCATCGTCTTTCAGACCTGCCAAATCGAGCTCCGGTTGATGTTGGGCTCTTCTTTCTTTGGAAGCATACCACAAAGCAGAGAACTGGTCGCTAGTC